>NW_028243107.1:0-78333 GCF_964263255.1 Lissotriton vulgaris
ATGTATGTCCCACCTGTCTATATGTGGTAGTAGGATACAGGCCGTGTCCCACTTGATATTCTATAGATAACTGACTACATAACTTTATATTTTATTAAACCTTGTCCGGCTGGATAGATAATATAGAATCGATTCTTGATCTATATTTATTTTGCCTGATTATCCTTAACTGTCTAGGGACCATTGTCATTTGAAACAATATATGCACCCAAGGTCCTTGACCAATTGCTCAATTGGGTTCCCTTGTACTATGTAACAACACAAACGTTGGCTGGCAAAAGTAGGTAATGTCACTTCCGGCACCACCGGATGTGTGTATAAAAAGGGATTTAGAGGCATGCTTGGACACAACTGTTGGTATGGTTCAGGTGTTGCGCGCGCAGGTGAGCGCTGCGAGGGCAGAGATGCTGGAATGCAGCGCACCCATTTAAACCAGGGAATTCAATTTGTTTCACCAACATGTATGTTTCTGCAGTTTTATATATTGCTAATTCGCCCTTAAGATACTGGATGTAGTGCTTTTCATTGACACCTGTTACATTACACAAGAGCACATTCATTGTTTTCAAGCAGGTGGTAGTAACTTGCACAGACTGACAGGCCGTTGAGTCGACACTGAGACTCGAACCTGCTTCCCCGTGCCAAAGTCGGCATCTCTGACAGTAACACCAACGCCTCTAAAGCACTCTTGTTTTATTTGGGTTACATTTAAAGGTTTTGTTTCCAGACCATGAACTTACCTGTCAACTTTAAGCTTCTCTGGAGGCCAGGCAAAGCCCCTTCACACACCCGTCCCTTCGGAGTTAAAGCAATGCAAGGAAGAGTCACGGTTTAACAAAGGAGCATTTGTGCCTGATATATGCTCCGAGTTGCAAGAATGTGTCAGGGACCCTTAAACCCCAACCCCCACCCCACCGCAAGAAGCACTGGAGGAAACAATTAAATGGTGCTTGAAACCAGACATCTTTGCACACAAGAGCATAACCTAGCCTTTTCAAACACTGTAATTCCTTACTTATGACAAGCATTCAGTTCACTTAGCCATCTTAGAGGGAGAGAGTGTGGCTTAACGGCTAGGGAAGCTGACCTTGAAAATCTCAGAAGTTGCAAGTCTCGGCAGGGACGCTCAAACATCCCATGACTCTGTGCAAATCACCTAGTCTCCCCATGCCTTAAACGAATGTGCCCGTCTGTAATGCAGCCGGTGCTCAAGCGCTCACATACCTTCAGGTCGAGTTAACGCTATATAAAAAAAAGAAGCCATGCCAACACCATGGAAATATTCGAATGCCGGTCAGGTGCTCAGCGCAGCGTTATTTTCCTTTGAATACTAGGACCCCGTCTTCTAGAAAAAACAGGCTAATTTTAAGTGCTGCTATGAGTTTCAAATCAGATGCAAAATATGCGCCCCAAATCTAAAAACTGTGAGGCAGATTTGTGTTAACTGGCGCATCCCCAGGGATGCGCCAGTTAACGTGCGCCACAGTGCGCCACAGCTCCGCCACCCATGGTGTGCCGCATTTATAATGCGGCGCACCATGGTGCAAAAACGGGACAGATGCGTGACGCATCTGTGCCGGAAATGTGGTGCATTGCTAAAGTTGCGTCGCAAGCGCGACGCAGCTCCAGCAAGGCTCGGGGGTACACCATCTGCACAATGCTGCGTCAAGATCTACGCCTTCTTTAAGCAGGCGCAGGGTTTTGACGCAGCATTGCTCTGAAAGTGACTGAGTGAAATCTCATAGATTTCACTCAGCCACTTTCAGGAAGCATTCCTGCGCAGGAACGCCCCCCCCTGCGCAGGAACGCCTCCTTATGGCGCAGTGCTTTACAACGTGACGCATCTCCTAGATGCGTCACGTTGTAAATAGGGCACATTGTTTGCGCCGCAGTTGCGTCAAATAAAGTGACGCAATTGCGGCGCAAAGAGGCGCAACGGCCTCATAAATCTGCCCCCCAGTTTTTTGTGAAAATCGTGATGCGCTCTGTTAACGATGCCCAATTCCCTCCAGGTGTGTGGAGTATTGTGTGTGGGGGATGAGTGTGTTCAAGGATCTGCTGAGGTGTGTGTTAGACTGGTGCACAGTTTAAGGGGGTTGTTTAATGTTTTGAAACCTCTTTGTCATTATGGTTCTCATTATGAATGCCTGGTATGGGGAGGTATCATTAACCCTGCACTGCCAGGGTTAATGATACCTCAGGCTTCCTTTAGCTTCAGGAGTGCAGAATTAACAGGGATTCAGCCTCCAACCTAGGTCCTCTATTTAGACGTAGCGATATGCACATAATGTACTTCAGCAGGTATTTGATACCATATGTAATGTATAATTAATCCGATATATAAATAGAGTTGGCTGTGCAGTAATTGATACATAATTCCAAAATAATTTGAATGGTTCAACATTTTTAATAAAACAAAAGAAAACGTTAACATCATAAAATAAACAGCGCATCATGTGTACATCAGGAACGCATTTTCTTTGTCAGTGCTTGAAAAGTAGTCTGAGACTCATTTTCAAATAAACTTCAAATCCTCAGAAGTGAACTGGTCAAGTGAAGTAATTAAACACTCATTTGAAAGTCCTCCCAAATCATCAGAAAGATCGCAGCTTCTGAAGTAATCAGATGGTCATTTTTAAGTCCTCCTGAAATCATCAGGGAAACTTGCTGCTGACTTCAAGAGCTTGATGATGTCCAATGATGAGAAAATTACTTCTAAAGTAGTTGTCTGATCATCCAATGACTCTGGGATGGCTTCTAAAGTAATCCTGTTTGACCTGGGCGCAACCACACCGCTGATGCACGGAGCCACTGGTGATCACTGCTGCTTGGAGGGCGTGCCCCGTCACTGCTCACAGAGCAGTGAAGAAGCTAGTGGACCTGCTGCCCACCTGGCCTGGGAAACAAAAAAGAGGCTGCGTGCATCCCCTGCCACAGCGCTGCCCCCCTGCAGATATTTACCTGCCAGGCAGTGACATGGCCAGCAAGTCAGCAAGCCTAAATGGTGCGCACACCGTCAGATGAATTAAATTGTGGTACGCCGCACAAGGCTTCTTCATCATCAATTAAAGGCCCCGGCCTCTTAATTACATGATGGCCTCACTGACTGCAATAGACAGTGTGTGCTCCATGATTTAGCCAATGAGAATACGGAGAGAGAAGTTGTAGACTCCCTTCTCTCTCCTTTCTGTTATTTGCCTCCCTGTGAAATGGATCTAAAAAAGAAGAACACTTTTGTTGGAAATGTTTTTTTCTAACATTTTAATTCCAAAGTGCAGCATCTGGATTATAAGGTTAAAAATATGAACAATAAATAAAGAAAGACAGAGTGGTAGCAAACTGCCCAGAATGATTTTATTCACACCCAAACACGTTAGCGCCACTTTTACAGAGTTTGCCAGTGAAGGCTATTTTTGTTTTTTTGTCTTTGTTTTCCATGGGCTTGCAAATAGTGCACCAATCCTGGAGGTACTGCAATGTGTGGACTGGAAAACAAAATGTGTACTGCGGCTCTGTGTTCAGGGATGTGGTCTTTTTTTATTATATTGCTTACGTTTTATAAGGATATAAGCAATGGCCTTTCACATGAGTCCATTCAGGGCCCTGTAGTCATGTCCTTAACTTTTCAGGCAAAAGCACTCACTGATTTCTGAATAGTGAGTGTAAACGCGTTAAGGTGTTGTTCCTGCTTACATTTCACATGGTTTGCTAAAGTTTGCATTACCTATGAGAGTTTGATTTCTCCAGGATGTTGTTACGTTTTTTGTGGGGTGCATATTGCTCTTGTCTAGTGCATGATTTAAATTGAGCAGCATCCAGGTGTTTATAGCCAGCAGCAATTGGGTTGTAGTTTAAGGCAGTGTGAGTTTTTCTCAGTGGGGCAGTACGGTGTTCAGTAGGGGAGAGTATGTGGCACTATGGCCAGAGCTGCTGAATTTGGAACTGGGGAACCAGGTTCAGCCTTAATAACCGATCGACCAGACCACTCTCCTGAGAGAGCACAATCCCATGCTAGACCTTAGAAGGCTTCGCAAGACCTTAGAAGCCCTGATGTCTTAGCACCAGCATGTGGACGCTAGCAGTGGCAAGGGTGGGTTAACCTTCCAGGTTTGTCCACAACAATCCATACTGAAGTTCACCTCCAGTTTTGTGGGCAGGCCTATGAAGCAGCACAGCCTGGAGCAACAGTGACTCTGTCACTGTGGTCACAGGACCCTTGAGAAGGGCCAGCTCTAGGGCAGTACAACCGGTGTGACCGCACAGAGTGCTGACTTTGGGTGGAGACATTATGTTTGCAAGTATATTAAGGTTTTAAAAGCGCTTGCTGCCTCCTTCCTGGACTACAGCAATATTCTGCAACAATAAAAATGTCATGATGACTCTGGTGTTTAATGTTCTTCCTACAGAGAGATCATTTTGTCTAGTGGAAGTTTTGATTCATGGAAAGGTACCTCAGAGGGTCAATGTGCCTGCTGCAAAGAACATGTACCATGCAAAGCACAAAGTGCACATAATGTAAATAGGTCAGTGGGTTGGTGCTTTTGTCAGAGAGATCCTTTTGTTTCTTGCAGTTTGTAATTTAAAATCCCAACATAGAACATTGAGCTATTAACTTTCATCTAAGAGCTGCATACAAACTTCAAGGTATAAATTAGAGCCTTATTTTTTTCGCCCTGTCTTTGATTATCCTAATGTTGCAAAAAGTGTTCTTTTGGACAGAAATCAATTCTGATTATTAAAGAGAACCCTCAACCATGGGATTATGTTTTAAATTCTGAGTTTGTGTTTCTCCAGACCAATCACTATTAAACTATACGGCCTACTAGTATGGTTTTCATGTGACTCCTACACCTTGTAGTCCTTAGTCTAATGTAACATTTTCTAGAAGCTCCTAGTTCTAAAGGGGTTTACTCCAAGTCCTCTTCTAAGTGTCCTTAATCTAGGCCTGGTCTCTATGTCATTCGTGGTTTTTATGCCACTTTCTTACTCTATGGTTTGGTACGGCCCTAGGCTCAATGTATATTGTGCTAATTTACTGCGTGCTAATTAAGTTTACTGAATGTACTTTTGCCTCATGCCTCATAAATAAACTAGAGGGATGTGTTTAGAATAAATACACATATTTTATATTTATACATGGTGTGGTTCTCCTTTCATTTGGTCATTCACAAGATTATAGACTGGTAAAAAAAGCTGCTTTAGATTCCTTCAAGACTTAGTCTGAAGGCTGTTCTCCACAGCTACCACTAGGATAGCTTTCTATTAAGGTTGTCTTAAACCTACCATAAATAAGGGTCATTTGGACTGGTGCAAGGTGCCCACTAGAATAGTGGGCAGCATACGCCAGGCCAACTTCTCACATCCCCCGCACTGCATCAAGATGGAGTTGCCAGCGGCCCAAGAGAAGTAAAAGGAGAGTCACACACTCCAGGTGGCAAGCTGCCACCAGAGCATGTGCCCTGAAGACATTCAACACGTGGCCGGAAGCCACATTGCTGTGCAAGAAATAAGAAGCATGTCACACAAGATGACGGACCTCGCCAAGCATGCCTGAACGAAGGCAGGAGCAAGCGAGATGACAGTGCAGGCTCGAGGGCAAACACTGTGCCCTTGAGCAAAGTAGAAGAACCAGGTAGTGGAGCACAGAGAAGATACCTGAGGAAGGGATCGGACAGGCAAGAGGCCAGCACAATGAGGAGCGACAGAACTCTCACCCGCATTGTCCAGAGCCCTTTAAAGTTGATAGGCAGGGGCGTGGCCAAGATGGCGGGGTGAGCGGACGCTTCTTCCCGCAGCTCCTCCGACCGGACTAGGCCCGAGCCCTTTTTCGTCAGCTTCTCTCCCCCCGCTGAAGCTCGGCGGCTGAGAGGCGGGCGGCGGAGACCTTGGGGCACGCATTGATACTATTTTGGCCCCGATCACTCCGGTGGAAGCACCTTAAAAGACTGTTTTCAGGACGGCGGAGCGCCTTGGAGGCGGAGCTGATCGGGGCGCTGTCCGGACACCTCGGCTGGGGCCTGGTGCTGATGTCTAGCGATCTGGTGTGGAGGCCGCCCCGATGCTCGACGGGGATCGCCTGAGGGATATCGGCTGTGTGACTTCACTGCACGAGGACCCTGCCGTATGAGCGTGGTGGTGCTTGGACTAGCGGTGGTGGCCTCCCAAGAGGTGCGAGCTCCGGCCCCGTGGCCGGTTGACGACAAGGCCTGGGATCGGAGCCAGATCTACTGTTTCTCCTTCCTTGCCCGACGGCCCTGGTTGGAACTTTTCCCCGTGGGCCTGGCCTCTGGAGTGCCCCCGGTGACATCGCCGGGCTTGGACGGTCTTCCCGGCCCCGCCCAACCGCCATCTTGTCTTCACAGCGAAGGTGAGGCAGCCCTCCTTCAATGTTGCTTGAAGTCGCCTACTGCACCTCTGCTTTTGCACGCCTCTCCCTTCCTGCGGGACGCTCCGTCCGGGGCTCCCCCGACGGGCGCCCCTGTTAAACTCTTGGCTGGGCACCGTTTGGCTCTTTGGTACTGGACTGGCCCGCCATTTTGTCATCTGTGGCGCAAGTCCCCTATCTGGCCGGGAGCTCCTTCTTGAGAGACTCTGCTGACCGTTGGAAACTCCTCGAAGTGGCCGAAGCCTGTGCCCCTGCTTCAGCTGGTTGCGACAAGGTGCGAGACACGAATGTCTGGAAGAGGAGGATCGAGGAAGGGGGATCGTACCCTGCCGGACATGCTTAGCAGGGCCCAGCAACAACGGGACAGGGCGCAACCGTCTCCGGGCTCTTCCCGGGCCACTGCGGACACGGGCGGGGGTGAGCCCCCCGTCACGAGATCCTTCATGGAGGACCTGTTCAGCTCGCTCAAAGCAGACTTCCAGACGCTGAAGCAGGAGGTTTCCAGCGAGGTACGCGAGGTCCGCAGGGAAGTGGAGGGCCTCGGTGAGCGGATAGAGACGGTGGAGACAGCGGCTCAACGCCGGGACGACAAGATTGTCCACCTTCAACAGGACGTTCTCCGTCTCAGGGAGCAGTGTGTTGAACTCCAGGCCCACACCGAGGACCTGGAGAACAGGTCGAGGCGGAATAATATCCGGGTACGGGGTGTACCGTCTTCAGATGAGGGGACAGACGTGGTGGGCTACTTGCAGGACCTGTTCCGGGACATTCTAGGAGAGGCCGCGGACTTTCCGATTCGCATTGATAGGGCCCACAGAGTCGGCCGACAGCGACAGTCGGCGGCACCTCCGCCAGACATCTTGGCCTACCTTCCTGACTTTCCGATGAAGGAGCGCATCATGTCCGAGGCCCGCAGGAAACAACCACTGACGTTTAGAGAGCGACCTTTGGCGCTGTATCAGGACCTGTCTGCCATCACATTGCAGAAACCCTTTCGTTTGATATTTCGTTGGAACGGGGTGCTGCACCAGCTGCGCTCCTTGCAGGATATTTGCGGAGTCTTGGGGCTCACGGCTACGGAAGAGGATGGAGCGACGCCGTCTTGGAGGCGCCCGGATAGAGGAGGACGACGGAGGTCGGCGAGAAGGAGATCGGCGGTGAGCGCTGGGCGGCCTGACTCGCCTACCATCAGAGCGGACATGGCCAGTGCCCTGAGAGAAGCGGCCAGGGATTCAGTTGCCTCGAACGGTGTGGCCTTGACGGCCTAAACTCACTCCGGGGGGAGATGGACATAGCTTCTTCGGTGCCAGGTGCGGGGGTTGGAGGGAGGGTCGGGGGGGAGCGGGAGAAGCGAGTGGCCGGACGTCCACTTTTGGTACTTTCTGCAGACTTGTCCGTTTTGGGGCATGACTGAGACAATGGGTTGTTTGAGTTGGTATTTGGCTGGTTGCCATTGGTTCGTTTGGGGTGGGGTTGGGTGTTGTTCTGGGGTTGGGAAAGAACCGTCCGATGTTTCCTGTGTACACACTTGGCCTAATCCTGCCTGTCCTGCGCTGCTGCCCTGCGTCCCTCCCCCTCCGGTTGCCTGCCCGCGACGTAGCTTTCCGGCCTCTGGGAGATATGTTGTCCCTGAAGGTGGTGACCCTTAATGTTAAGGGCCTGAATAACCCTGTTAAGCGTAGGGCGATTTTGTCTCTGCTAGAGGGGACGCAAGCTGATATATGCCTCCTGCAAGAAACCCACTTGCTGTCCCGCGACTGCCATAGAATGCGCTCTGCCAGGTTTCCCAACCAGTTTTTCTCCTCTGCTGCGTCCAAAACTGCGGGGTGGCTATTCTGTTAGCGAGCTCCTTTAAGGGGGAGGTGTTGTATAAATTTGCTGAACAAAAGGGGAGGCTTTTGGCATACCGCCTCCGCCTGGGGGGCATATCGTTTACTATTGGCTCCTTATATAGCCCGAATGACCATCAGGAACGCTTTTTGGATTCAGTGCTGGTGGATGTAACTGCTTCCCCCGATCGTCATGTCATACTAGGGGGTGACTTGAATATAGTCTTTGATTCTGCAGCAGACAGGTCGGCGCAGCGGTTCCCGCAGACTGGGGAACTTTCCCAGGCCGGGAAAGCCCGTATCACTGACATGGATTTGCATGACCTTTGGCGCACCCTCCACCCTACAGATAGGGATTACTCCTATTATTCGCATGCGCACCGGACCTACGCACGGTTGGACTACTTTTTGGTTAGTGGTCCGATGCGTGCCGCTGCTACGGCGGCGGACATTGGGGTCCTGACACTGTCTGATCATGCGTCGGTCGTGTGTGAGTTTGCGTGGCCGGAGTCCTCCCCCCCTCGAGGGGTGTGGCGCCTTAGGGACACCCTTCTGCACAAGAAGACAGTGGTAAAACACATTGAGGAGGCAATACGGGACTACCAGGCACACAACAGTAACTCGGACACATCGTTAGCGACACAGTGGGCGGCGCTGAAGGCAGTCCTCAGGGGGGAATTTATCTCCATCTCCTCGGCAGACAACAGGGAGCAGCAACGGAAGAGGGAGGAGCTGACTACTCAGGTCAGGGAGCTCGAACAGGTCCACCGCCGTACGGGTGCTCCAAGGGTTTGGAGGCAGTTGAAGGCTGCCAGGAAGTTGCTGTCGGCGCTGGACATGGACAGGGCGGAATACGTAGCGTTACGTTTAAAGCATGCATTTTACACCGGGGGGGATAGGTGTGGCAAACTCTTGGCGCATAGGCTCCGAGTCGCGCAACAGCGAAACGTAGTGAAGGAACTCTTGGGTGCGGACGGGGTGGCCGTCTCGGGTGATGTGGAGGTGGCGGAAGCCTTCTGCGGTTTCTATGAGGCGCTGTACACCGGGGAGCCCTCCTCACCGCGGGAAACCGTGGACTATCTGGAGTCTGTGACCCTTCCGGCGCTAGACTCCGCTCAGGCGGAATATCTTGAGCGCGATATCCACATTGAGGAGGTGATTTCCGCGATAGCCAGACTTAAGCACGGGAAAGCCCCGGGCCCGGACGGTTACACGTCCCTGTTTTACAAAACCTTTTGCCCAGTTGTGGCCCCTATCCTCGCTCGGCTGTTTAACTCCTTCTCCGAATCGGGAGCCATCCCACCGGATCTCCTGAGAGCGACGGTTTCGGTGATCCCGAAGCCTGGGAAGGATCGGGCCTTATGCGGCTCATATAGGCCCATCTCGCTCCTGAATGTCGACCTCAAGTTGTACACGGGGATTCTGGCGTCCAGGCTGGCCCTACACCTCCCGGGTCTGGTTGAGGCCGACCAGGCTGGCTTTGTGCCCGGCAGACAAACTGTCGACAATACCAAGCGAGTGACGCACATTCTGGAGAAGGCTTCGCGGATCCCGGGCGAGCGGATGCTGCTGGCGGTGGATGCCGAGAAGGCCTTCGATAGGGTTCACTGGCCTTACCTCGAGCAGGTGCTCAAAAAACTGGGCATCGGTGATAAATTCTGCTCGATGGTTTTCAACTGCTACAGGCACCCTTCCGCAGTGGTGAGGGTCAATGGGTGCAGCTCCCGTAGTTTTGCAATCGAGCGCGGCATGAGGCAGGGGTGCCCCCTTTCCCCACTCCTCTTTGCTCTTTACATGGAGCCGTTTGCCCAGAGGATCCGCCAATACCCGGACGCAATCGGGATCAAGATGGGGCAGTATGTTCACGCGGTTAGCCTCTATGCGGATGATGTCCTGCTGACCCTGGATGACCCCAGGAGATCCCTTCCCGCCTGCATCCACGAGTTGGATGCTTTTTCACGTGTGGCCGGTTTCAAAATGAACATGGGCAAGTCGGTGGCTTTAGACGTGTCTCTGGCTGGGGACACTAGACGGGACCTTCAGCAGCTCTTCCTCATGCAGTGGTCATCGTCCCTGGTGCCATACTTGGGGATTCTGCTGGCGCCGACGTTGCCAGCGATGGTAACGGCTAATTACGCCTCTCTCAGTAAGAAGATCAAGGAGGAACTTGGCCGCTGGGGCAAGGGCCTGTTGTCTTGGCTTGGCAGGATTGTGGCGGTCAAGATGACGGTTCTGCCCCAGATCCTATATCTTTTCCGAGCTTTGCCGCTCCAGCCTCCAGTGGGTTGGATCAGGCAGACGCAAGCTGACATCGCGCGATTTGTCTGGCAAGGCCGCAAGCCGCGGATGAAGAGAGTTCTCTCTACGCTTGCTCCGGAGGCGGGGGGCCTCGGTATTCCGGACCTCCGAAAATACTTTCAGGCGGCGCAGTTGCGATACCTTGTGGAGTGGAGCAGGTGGGAATCCGATAAGCACTGGCTCTTTCAGGACCAGGCGGTGGCAGGGCGCACCCTCCAGGAGGTTCCATTCTTGTGCCGAGCCCACCGCCCTCCCAACCTTTATGCTTCTTTTGTCACGAGGGTCCCCCTGAGGGTGTGGGACACGGTTTGCGAGACCCGGGACCTCACCACGTTCCCCTCGATGTTTACGCCCATAGTTGATAATCCCGATTTCTCCCCAGGGATGGAGCCGGGCGCTTTCTCCCATTGGCGGTTGGCGGGCTGCCGAGCGCTCTTTCAGATTTATGGGTCGGAGGGGGTGGTCGCCTTTCAGCAACTTCAACAGGGGTTCTGCTTGACGGAGTCTGACAGACTGCGATATATGCAGGTCCGGCACTGGGCGCTTCAACCCCAGGTGCGGGACACCGCTGATCGTCAGATAACACCATATGAGCAGTGGCTGGTGACCCGCGCCTCGGATGCTAAACTGATCACTGATCTTTACAAGTTCTTACAGCCCCCTCCGTTTCACTATCATAATCCGGGCAGGGAACGATGGCACAGGGAATTGGGTAGGACACTTAGCCATAAGGAGTGGGACCAGATTGCACACCGGGCGAGACATTCAGCGTATCGCACTGGCCTCACTGAGACATTCACCAAGGTGTCCACGTACTGGTATTACACCCCAGAGAGACTGCACGAGATGAATAGGCATATTGAGAAGGAGTGCTGGAGAGGTTGTGTTCAGGTGGGGACCCTTTCGCACATTCTTTGGGATTGCCCCTTGTTGGCCGCATATTGGAAGGAGGTTCTTGATGAGGTGGATACGCATTTTGAAATTGAGTTACCGCGCTTTCCGGCGTATGTATTGTTGGGCCTTCCTAATGGTCTGATGTACCAGCTGAAGTCCCGTAGGGGCAGGCAAATCGCAATTGCGCTGGGCTCAGCGGTTCAGAACATCCTCATCCACTGGCGCACTACCACGGTCCCCTCCATCACTGGCTGGTTGCACAGGCTTTGGCATGTGCTAGGTATGGAAAAACTGTCACTCACGGTAGCGGGGGAGATAGACCAATTTGATGAGCTGTGGCAACCCTTTCGGGCACTATTAACTACTGAATTTAGGGAACTCACCTGTCCGAGGTACCTCAGGCTCCTAAGGTTGACGCCACCGGTGACTCCAGCAGACTAGGGGGGTAGAGGGTCTGGGTTCCTGGAGGGGGGGGTGCGGTGGGGGGCGGGTAGTGTTCCTAGCGGTACATTGGACGGGGGTGGTGGGGGGAGTTGGGGTGTTTGGGGGAGGGTTCTAGGGGGAGGTGGGTTGGGTTTCTTTGTGTTACTGCTTATTATTTTCGATGCTCAGACTGATGGTGTTGACTATGCTCGGAATGGAGGTATTGCTTATATTCAGCTTTCTTCCCTTGCTGTTGCTTCCTTTTCCACAGCGGCCTAGTCCACTGTCGCACTCGTAATATCATGCTCATTTTCTTTGCTACAATGTATGTAACCCTAACCTCCTATTCCCTCTCCCTATGTTTTTGTCTTAATAAAATGCTTTAAACCTAAAGTTGATAGGCTCTTGTGGCCTGTTAGGACGATGGTGCATGCCAATGCACCTGGAGGAAGAACCGAAAAGAAGAATGACAAACCTGTCACCATGACAAACTGGATGAACACAGGTATGCTGGAAAGACCAACAAGAGGTGAAGAATTAGCGCTTGTACTGTGACAAGCCAAGAGTGCACCCCTAGTCAGAAGACAGCTACCAACGCGAAGAAACATATCTTAAGGCAGCTCAATTTGAGAACCAAAAGTAAGCTGCAGCAAGTGCAAACCTCGTCTCTCTCCAATGCTTTCCAGTGCGACCGTCAACTCCTGAGCGTCGGCAGTCTAAGCCAAATGGCATCCCTGCTCTTGACCACGGATTCCACAGGTGAAGAACAGCCTCAGCAAAGACACTGAGTTACATGGCTTCGAATTCCCTCCAGTCATCCTCATTCCAGGCAAATCATCACCATCTGTCATCCAGGTCCATCGGCAACCACAAAATCATTGCTATGTGCATTGCCCAATCCAGTGAGGGAACAAATTGTCATCAGGGTGTAGCCGTGCAGCTGCAAAGCACCAAGAGACCGAGGTACGCCATCAAAGTGAGAGACTAAGCGTCCAGGGGCTATCTGACAGCCCATATGCCCCTTTGTCCTGTTGGCGAGCACACCAACCATGAAGTCACCTACTCTGGCGGTTGTACGCACAATGTCATTGGATCCTGTCAGTGATTTTTATTTATTGACTTATTTATGTGTTTTATAGAGCGCAAACTTGACCTGTTAGGGTTTCAGAGGGCTTTATAGGAAAACATAGCCATGCACAGAATAGGCATAGTATCATCCAGTTACGGATCGAATGAGAGAGGGCTGGGTGCAGGATACATAAGGGAGATAGAACTTGTATTTACAGATTAAAAATGCAAATACTCAAGAAGAGATAACATATTTACAGATTACATTAACCAATGTTCGTGACCAGGCCCCAGGTTTCTGATGGGGAGTGCTAGATAATCAGAAGGGAGGCAACGTTTAAACTAGAAATGTACCCATAAGGAATGTTTTGGCATCCTTTTTGAAGCAAGTCAGAGAGGGTATTCGTCTGATGTCAGGTGGGAGACAGTTCCATATTCTTGGAGTAGCCCCGGAGAAAGCCCGGTTGTAAGTTTTTTTTCCGAAATTAACCAGGTTGGAGCAGGAGGTCTCTGGCAGATCGGGAGTTTCTGATTCCTCCAGAGATCTCAAGTTTCTGCCTCAGATATGAAAGTGTGTTAGAATATGAGGCTAGTGCGTGATGCATGTTACTTTGAGCGGTATTCTTGCCTCCAGGGGAAGCCAGTTGAGAGCTGTCAAGTGTGGGGAAATATGGTTGTATTTCCTGCTTCCGGTGAGTAGTCTGGCAGCTGCATTGAGGCAGTCTTTTAAAGGTTCCAGGGAGATCTGGGGTAGACCCTAGAGGGTAGAACAGCCATATTCCAGGCTAGAGATGACAAGTGCTTGGACTGCCATTTTTAGGTCAGGAGCATCGATGAAGGGTTTCAATTTCCTAAGTGGTGGAATCTGGCTGATTTGGCCATTGAATTGATGTGGTCCTGCATGTTCAGATTGCCGTTGAGGGTGATTCCCAGGGATTTGGCCGAATCCACAATGGTCAGTGGGCAATTCAAGGCTGTGATAACCTTAATCCATGATTGAATCTCAAGGTTGGTATTTGGCGGGGCGATCAGGAGAAATTCAGTTTTCTTTGCATTGAGTTTGAGTTGATTGGATGAGAGCCATTGAACAGTGAGTTTCAAGGCTTCGTTCAGGGAGAAGATCTCTTTGAGAGATGAGGTTTTGATGTAGATCTGAGTGTAATCAGCGAACATATGATAGGAGATATTAGCAGTGCGTAGTACTTCGGTAAGCGGTTCCAGGTAAAGACTGAGCAGATAGGTTGCCGTTGACAAGAAATCTCTGGGACCGGTTTTAGAGGAAGGATCTGATCCATTCTAGTGCAAAAACCACAGTCGATGGACAGAATGCAGAACAATGTCATACATTCACCCCAGTACAGAGATCTGGGCCTAAATCCATCGTTTTTTTGCACTCCACACCTCCCTAGTTCAGACATGGCCATATGCAAATCAGCCTTGACCCTGTGCCTCATGGGAACAGTCCAGCCCGAACTGCCAAGCCATGTCTTTCCTGGACGGGAATCAAGCATCTAAGGACTGGTTACTGGCTATCAGCCGTCTTCAGCCAGGATAGCTTGACTCCAGTGGTGTGGAGAGCATGGGACTCACGTCTGAGCATACCCATCCCACTCGGGGTGACAAATGCAAAAACAACAGTTGATGGACAGAATGCAGAACAATGTCATACATTCACCCCAGTACAGAGATCTGGGCCTAAATCCATCGTTTTTTTTGCACTCCACACCTCCCCAGTTCAGACATGGCCATATGCAAATCAGCCTTGACTCTGTGCCTCATGGGAACAGTCCAGCCCGAACTGCCAAGCCATGTCTTTCCTGGACCGGAATCAAGCATCCTAGGACTGGTTTCTGGCTATCTGCCGTCTTCAGCCAGGATAGCTTGTCTCCAGTGGTGTGGAGAGCATGGTACTCACGTCTGATCATACCCATCCCACTCGGGGTGACAAATGCAAAAATTACAGTTAATGTTAATGTTAATGTTAATCAGCATTTATTGAGCGCTCGTACGCCCAAAGGCTTCATGGCGCTATAGGAAGGAACAAGGCGCGTCAGTCAATTAGTAGAGAAAATGCAACTCAGTGATGAGCCTGAGAGAAGAGCCAGGTCTTTAGGGAATGTCTGAAACTGAGGATATTATCACTCAGTTTCAGGTGAAGGGGGAGAGAGTTCCAGAAGTCAGCTGCAAGGTGGTCAAAGCAGCTGCCTCCAAGACGCTTCCTCTTGTACGAAGGAACAATCAGGAGGGATTTATGGATGGACCGGAGGTTGCGGGAAGGGCTGTATCTTTTGAATAAGTCTCTGATGAATAGGGGGCCAATATCATGTAGAGACTTGAATAGAATGCACCCCGCTTTGAAGGCCACGCGTTGCTCAACCGGCAGCCAGTGTAGCTGTTTCAGGACAAGTTTGACTGATTGCCTCCTAGGGATATTCAAAAGAAGTCTGGCTGCTTGGTTCTGAACCAGCTGGAGGCGTCTAAGCTCTCCCTTTTGGAGCCCAAGGTAGAGACTGTTAGAGAAGTCCAATCTGGACAGGACCAGGGAGATGACGATCTGGGTGAGAGCGGCAGAAGAGAAGAAACAGGCAATTTTTTAAATTTTCTTCAACTGGAAAAAGCTGGAGGACACGACTGCTCCAACCTGTTTTTTTAGGGAGAGATCCTCGCTGATGAAGATACCTAGGCTCTTAACCGAGGATGACTTAGATGGGGGGGCACCCATGCAGGAGGGCCAGAAGCTGGGATTCCAACTATGTATACTCTGTCCAGGCAAGACCAGTTCGGTCTTGCCTGGGTTAAGTTTCAGATGATTGCAGCTCATCCAACTCAGAATGTAGGACATGGTGTTTTGGAATTCTACCACTGAGTCCTTGGTGTTCAAAGGGAAGATGAGCTGCAAATCATCTGCATAGTTGAAGATGGTTACCTTTGCATTTCTGAGGGAGTACAAAAGGGGGCGTAGGTACAAATTAAAAAGCAGGGGAGATAACGAAGAGCCTTGAGGTACTCCGCAGATGGTGGATATGGTAGGAGCCGTAAAGGAGCCCAGTCTAACCGATTGAGTTCGGTCAGTGATGAATGAGCGGATCCAGCTCAGCGCAGGGCCCCTGAGGCCTGCCTGCTCGACACAGTCGACCAAGATGGTGTAGTCGACCGTGTCGAACGCAGCAGAGAGGTCCAACAGCACCAAAGCCTGATGGATCCCTTCGTCCGCGTTCCGCCTCAAAGTATTCTGCACTGAAAGAATGACTGCTTCAGTCGAATGGCAAGGGCGGAAGCCAGCCTGGTTAGGTGCAAGATACTCTGATTTTTCCAGAAATGTGGAAATACTGTCACAGACGTGAGACTCCAGAAGTTTGGCACAGTATGGCAGCAGAGATGTAGGTCTGTAGTTGAGTGGATCTAGCGGGTTGGCTCCTGTCTTTTTTATAAGGGGGATAAGGAGGGCTTTTTTAAAGTTGTTTGGGACTTTCCCCTGTGTGAGCGATCCATTTAGCATGGTAAGTAAGCCCCCGGGGATGCAGGTGCCCACTTCTTTCAAAATGTGAGGGGGGCAGATGTCGTCGAGGGAGCCGGATTTGACCTTTGTAAGGAGTTTGGGTAAGTTGGCACTATCAATAGGGGGATATGAGTCCAGGGTAGCAGGATTATGAAAGATGTCTGAAAAAAGAAGAGGAGGCTGAGTGGTAGAGATACTTTGTTTGATGGTGCAGATTTTATCAAAGAAGAAGGAGTTAAGTGAGTTGCAGAGTTCCTGGGTGGGGACTATCGGAAGAGAGGTTCTGTCGCTGGTACTGAGATTTTCCACAATATTAAACAGTTCTCTGGGCCTTGAGAATTTTTTCTGAAAAGTAGTCGGTTTTATGTTTCAGAATAAGCTTTTGGTAGTCCTTATGAGCCTTACGATAGTTATCCCTGTCTTGTTCTGAATAGGCTGTTCGCCTATTCCACAGTTGATGGACAGAATGCAGAACAATGTCATACATTCACCCCAGTACAGAGATCTGGGCCTAAATCCATCGTTTTTCTGCACTCCACACCACCCCAGTTCAGACATGGCCATATGCAAATCAGCCTTGACCCTGTGCCTCATGGGAACAGTCCAGCCCGAACTGCCAAGCCATGTCTTTCCTGGACCGGAATCAAGCATCCTAGGACCGGTTTCTGGCTATCAGCCGTCTTCAGCCAGGATAGCTTGACTCCAGTGGTGTGGAGAGCATGGGACTCACGTCTGAGCATACCCATCCCACTCGGGGTGACAAATGCAAAAACCACAGTTGATGGACAGAATGCAGAACAATGTCATACATTCACCCCAGTACAGAGATCTGGGCCTAAATCCATCGTTTTTCTGCACTCCACACCACCCCAGTTCAGACATGGCCATATGCAAATCAGCCTTGACCCTGTGCCTCATGGGAACAGTCCAGCCCGAACTGCCAAGCCATGTCTTTCCTGGACCGGAATCAAGCATCCTAGGACCGGTTTCTGGCTATCAGCCGTCTTCAGCCAGGATAGCTTGACTCCAGTGGTGTGGAGAGCATGGGACTCACGTCTGAGCATACCCATCCCACTCGGGGTGACAAATGCAACAAGCATTGGAAATGCAATAGGTCTCGCATTAGAAAAGTGGGAGCTATTGGTATTGTAAATTTTTTTTTTTTTTTTGTGTAGTTTTTCCAAATAGCTACATTGATAGATTAGTCATTTACAATGCCAATAGTTTTAATTTTTTTGAATGTGACACCTATAGCATTTGGAATGCCACATGATTTGTATTGACGTGACTTTGATGGCAGCTTATGTTGTTATGCCACATTTATAGAGAGCAGGAGAGTGCAGCAGGGGATAGAAGCACAGCCCTGCAAGCTGAGTGTCCTCCCATCACACACCCATCTGTGGCTTGAGTGGTGTGAGGGGTGTGAGAGTGAGGAATGTGAGTGTGAGGGGTGTGAGCATGAGTGTTGTGATTGTGAGGGAGTGTGAGTGTGAGGGGGTGTGAGTGTGTGTGATGGTGAAGTTGAGTGAGTGTTTGTGAGGCTGAGTGTATGTGACGGTGTGTGTTGGTGAGGGTGTGTGAGGGTGAGTGAGTGTTTTTGATGTTTAGTGAGGGTGTGTGACGGTGTGAGGCTGAGGGTGTGTGAGGGTGAGTTAGGGAGTGTGATTGTGTGTGAGTGGGTGAGTCTGAGAGTTAGGTGTTGTGATGTTGATTGAATGTGAATGAGGCTGAGGGGATGATGGTAAGGGTGTGTGAGTGTGAGGCGTCGCGTGTTTATTGTGACAAGTTGCAAGGCTGAGCGTGGGTGAGTGTGTGGGAGGGTGTTTGATGGTGAATGTGCGAGGTGTAGTGAGTGTGAGAGTGTTGTGACGGGTGTCAGGGGAGGGTGTGTGTGTGAATGTCATGTGTTTGAGGGTGAGGGTGTGTGTGTGTGAGTGTGAGGGTGAGTGAGGGGGTGTGAGGCTTCGGGTGTGTGACGGTGCGTGAGTGTGAGTGTGTGTGAGTGAGGGTGTGAGAGGTGTTGTTACGCAGAGGGTGTGTGACAGTGTGTGAGGGTGAGGGTGTGTGAGGGTGAGTGTGAGTCATTGTGAGTGAGTGTGAGTGAGGGGGTGTGAGGGTGTTGTTGTGAGGGTGAGGGGAGTGAGCGTGTGTGAGTGTGATGGGGTGTGAGGGTGAGGGGGTGTGAGTGTGTGTGAGGGTGAGGATGAGTGAGGTTGTTTGCGGCTGAGAGTGTGTGAGGTGTAGTGAGTGTGAGAGTGTTGTGATGGGTTTTAGGGGAGCGTGTGTGTGTGAGTGTAAGGTGTTTGAGGGTGAGGGGGTGTGTGTGTGAAGGTGAGTGAGGGGGTGTGAGGTTTTGGGTGTGTGACGGTGTGTGAGGGTGATTGAGGGTGAGAGAGGTGTTGTTAGGCAGAGGGTGTGTGACGGTGTGTGAGCGTGAGGGTGTGTGAGGGTGAGTGTGAGTCATTGTGAGTGAGTGTGAGTGAGGGGGTGTGAGGGTGATGTTGTGAGGGTGAGGGGAGTGAGCGTGTGTGAGTGTGATGGGGTGTGAGGGTGAGGGGGTGTGAGTGTGTGTGAGGGTGAGGATGAGTGAGGTTGTTTGCGGCTGAGAGTGTGTGAGGTGTAGTGAGTGTGATAGTGTTGTGATGGGTTTTAGGGGAGCGTGTGTGTGTGAGTGTAAGGTGTTTGAGGGTGAGGGGGTGTGTGTGTGAGGGTGAGTGAGGGGGTGTGAGGTTTCGGGTGTGTGACGGTGTGTGAGTGTGAGTGTGTGTGAGGGTGATTGAGGGTGAGAGAGGTGTTGTTAGGCAGAGGGTGTGTGACGGTGTGTGAGCGTGAGGGTGTGTGAGGCTGAGTGTGAGTGATTGTGAGTGAGTGTGAGTGAGGGGGTGTGAGGGTTTTTGAGGGTGAGTATGTGAGGTGTAGTGAGTGTGAGAGTGTTGTGAGGGGTGTGATGTTGTGATGGGAGTGAGGGTGTGTGAGGGTGATGGGGTGTGAGGGTGAGGGGGTGTGAGTGTGTGTGAGGGTGAGGGTGAGCGAGGGAGTGTGAGTGTGTGTGTGAGTTGTTGAGGGTGAGAGTTAGGGTGTGTGAGGGTGATGGTGTGAGGGTGATTGAGGGTGTGTGAGGGTGAGGGGATGAGGGTAAGGCTGTGTGAGGCTGAGGGGTGTTGATGGTGAGAGAGTGTGAGGGGTGTGAGTGGGTGCGGCTGTCCGGTGTAGTGAGTGTGAGCTTGTTGTGAGGGGTGTTATTTTTTGAGGGGAGTGAGGGTGTGTGAGTGTGTGAGGGGGTGTGAGTGTGTGTGAGGGTGAGTGTGAGTGAGTGGGTGTGAGGCTGAAGGTGTGTGATGGTGTGTGAGGGAGATGTTGTGTCAGGGTGATTGAGGGTGTGTGAAGGAGTGTGAGAGTTTTGGTGTGTGAGGGTGATGTTATGAGTGTGTGTATGTTAATATTAATTATTTCATATGTGTCGTGTAAAAAAAAACGTGATAGATCTTCCCTTTGTAATTGTCCTGCCTTATGTGTATTTTTGTATGTAATAGAACTGTGTATGTTTTTTAAATACTGTGTGGTGTTATGTGTGTTTTAGGTGTCTGTGGAGTCCCGTATAAATTTTATTATTTTAAAAATGGCCGACGCAATGCGTCACCTTGACGTTCCCTACGTTAGCGTTCTAGTTTATTTTTGTGTTGTGAGTGTGTACGTTTCCTTGACGTTTATTTCTAGCCAATCGGAGCGCACGTTTTTGACGTTGCGTTCCGATTTGCTTACATCAACGCTGGAATTCCCCAGAGATCGAGAATGTTGGTGCGCGGAAGGCGTGTTCTTGTTCCTGTGCTGTTGCTGCGTCGTTTGACAGGTAAGAATGTATTCCAAAGTGTTTTTTTTATGTAATGTAATGTAGTATCTATACTATCTTTAAGTTAACGACTGAATAGGAGGGTGTTTTTATAACTGTTGACATTTTTTTTTCCGATCGTAATATTTGTAAATGTTTGTAATGTAATGTAAATTAAAGTCTTGTTTTCAATTGTCGATATGTAATGCATATGTTTTCTAAAACTGTAATGTAATGTATTTTTTGCTGGTGTTTGTTATTTGACGTACAAGAGCTGTTATTTGAACTTTGAAGTGCTATTTAGTTTATAATATATTCATGTATGTTGTGTTTGCATTGTTTTTTTCCTGTGATGCTGAAGTAGCCGGATTATATGTTATTGAGGTACTCGATGTATTAAAGGAAACTTTGTGTATTTGCTGAATTTATTTTCCCTAGCAATGTATTAAGAGGATGTACAGTGATGTAATGTGTGTATTTTATGCGTTTTGTGAAAGAATTGTTTTATTTTCCAATCCCTGTTTGCATATTTGTGTATTAATAGCTGCACCCTCCTTGCGTTGCTTTAAGTTTGCATTTTGGACTAGCTGCAAGTGTGTAATCCTCTTTTTACGTATAATTCAAATAGTTGCTTAACGATATTTATGTGTACAGTTGGAGGCTGGAGTTGTATTTGGAGTGTAGAGTTGTAGAGTTGTATTGTAGTTATAGGGTGTAGTTGGAGGCTGGACTTTGACGGTGTGAGTGTGAGGGTGAGTGCATGAGAGCCTTTTGGAGTTTGCCATAGTATGTGTAAATTTGTAGTACTGTATGCAGTCTATTTTCTTCCCCAAACATGTTTTGTAGCTTAGTATGTGTTAGATCAGAATGTGTATGTGAACTATCTTTGATGTATGCAACAGTGAGAATAAGGGTGTAGCTTTTAATTTATGGGCATAAGGGTAGACGTCTTAGGATGTTTTTGTATTTTCTGTACTTCCCTAATGTTTTGTGAACAGCTGCGTGGGCAAGGGGCGTTGGCTGTTGTGTTGTTGAGTAGTGCTCTTTTGATGTTGTTTGATGCTGTTTTGGTGTACGGTGTTTCTGTGGTTGTGCACTTAGCACCACCAAAACACTTCGTGCAACAGCAGCATCAGTCAGAGCAACACCAGAGTCTTGTGCTTTTGTGATGACGCATTTTGTTTGTGTTTTTGATTATTTCTGGCATTGTTTACTTGTTTATTTTCCCTTACTTTAGTAAGTGCTTTCTGTTGTGAATTTTTTTCCTTTAGCTCACTTTGTCCACTTAAAAATTGTTGTATTTTTTGCTGTGTATTCATATGTTTGTCTATTTTGTGTGCATTTATGATCTTTGTGAAAGAACTGTTTTATTTTACAATCCCTTTCTTTATTTTTGTGTATTAATTGCTGCACTGTCCTTTCGTTGCATTAAGTTTTAATGTTTTAATAGCTACAAGTGTGTAATCCGAATTTTACGTATTAAAATAAATGTTGCCTTACGTTATTTATGTGTGGATTTGGAGAGTAGAGTTGTAGTTGGAGTGTAGAGTTGTAGGGTGGTATTGTAGGTATAGGGTGTAGTTGGAGGGTGGACTTGGACTGTGTGAGTGTGAGGGTGAGTGGATGTGAGTCTTTGGGTGTTTGAGGGTGCGTGATGGTGTGTGAGAGTGATTGAGGGTGACTGTTTTAGTATGAGTGAGGGTGTGAGTGTTGTGAGTGTATGTGTGAGGATGGGGGGGTGAGTGTAAATGTTGACTAACGTTATTTTTGTGTGGAGTTTGAGGGTGGAGTTGTAGTTGGAGTGTAGAGTTGTAGGTTGGTATTGTACTTTTATGGTGTAGTTGGAGTGTTGTCTTTGACGGTGTGAGTGTGAGGGTGAGCGGATGTGGGGGTCAGGGGGTGTGAGTGTGTGTGATGGTGTGTGAGGGTGAGTGAGGGTGACGATGTGAGTATGAGTGAGGGTTTGAGGGTTGTGAGGGTGGACTTGGACGGTGTGAGGGTGATTGGATGTGATTTTTAGGGGGTGTGAGGGTGTGTGATGTTGTGTGAGGGTGAGTGAGGGTGACGGTGTGAGTATGAGTGTGGGTGTGAGGGTGTGTGAAGGTGAGGGTAATGGGATGTGATAGTGTGTTATGATAGGTGTGGGTGAGTGAAGGTGATAGTTTGAGCGTGAGTGAGGCTGAGTGTTGTAAATGTTTGTAATGTAATGTAAATTAAAGTCTTGTTTTCAATTGTCGATATGTAATGCATATGTTTTCTAAAACTGTAATGTAATGTATTTTTTGCTGGTGTTTGGTTTTTGACGTACAAGAGCTGTTATTTGAACTTTGAAGTGCTATTTAGTTTATAATATATTTATGTATGTTGTGTTTGCATTGTTTTTTCCCTGTGATGCTGAAGTAGCCGGATTATATGTTATTGAGGTACTCGATGTATTAAAGGAAACTTTGTGTATTTGCTGAATTTATTTTCCCTAGCAATGTATTAAGAGGATGTACAGTGATGTAATGTGTGTATTTTATGCTTTTTGTGAAAGAATTGTTTTATTTTCCAATCCCTGTTTGCATATTTGTGTATTAATAGCTGCACCCTCCTTGTGTTGCTTTAAGTTTGCTTTTTGGACTAGCTGCAAGTGTGTAATCCTCTTTTTACGTATAATTCAAATAGTTGCTTAACAATATTTATGTGTACAGTTGGAGGCTGGAGTTGTATTTGGAGTGTAGAGTTGTAGAGTTGTATTGTAGTTATAGGGTGTAGTTGGAGGCTGGACTTTGACGGTGTGAGTGTGAGGGTGAGTGCATGTGAGCCTTTTGGAGTTTGCCACAGTATGTGTAAATTTGTAGTACTGTATGCAGTCTATTTTCTTCCCCAAACGTGTTTTGTGTTTTTTAGCTTAGTATGTGTTAGATCAGAATGTGTATGTGAACTATCTTTGGTGTATGCAACCGTGAGAATAAGGGTGTTGCTTTTAATTTATGGGCATAAGGGTCGACATCTTAGGATGTTTTTGTATTTTCTGTACTTCCCTAATTTTTTGTGAAGAGCTGCGTGGGCAAGGGGCGTTGGCTGTTGTGTTGTTGAGTAGTGCTCTTTTGATGTTGTTTGATGCTGTTTTGGTGTACGGTGTTCCTGTGGTTGTGCACTTAGCACCACCAAAACACTTCGTGCAACAGCAGCATCAGTCAGAGCAACACCAGAGTCTTGTGCTTTTGTGATGACGCATTTTGTTTGTGTTTTTGAATATTTCTGGCATTGTTTACTTGTTTATTTCCCCTTACTTTAGTAAGTGCTTTCTGTTGTGAATTTTTTTCCTTTAGCTCACTTTGTCTACTTCAAAATTGTTGTATTTTTTGCTGTGTATTCATATGTTTGTCTATTTTGTGTGCATTTATGATCTTTGTGAAAGAACTGTTTTATTTTACAATCCCTTTCTTGATTTTTGTGTATTAATTGCTGCACTGTCCTTGCGTTGCATTAAGTTTTAATGTTTTAATAGCTACAAGTGTGTAATCCGAATTTTACGTATTAAAATAAATGTTGCCTTACGTTATTTATGTGTGGATTTGGAGAGTAGAGTTGTAGTTGGAGTGTAGAGTTGTAGGGTGGTATTGTAGGTATAGGGTGTAGTTGGAGGGTGGACTTGGACTGTGTGAGTGTGAGGGTGAGTGGATGTGAGTCTTTGGGTGTTTGAGGGTGCGTGATGGTGTGTGAGAGTGATTGAGGGTGACTGTTTTAGTATGAGTGAGGGTGTGAGTGTTGTGAGTGTGTGTGTGAGGATGAGGGGGTGAGTGTAAATGTTGACTAACGTTATTTTTTTGTGGAGTTTGAGGGTGGAGTTGTAGTTGGAGTGTAGAGTTGTAGTGTGGTATTGTACTTTTATGGTGTAGTTGGAGTGTTGTCTTTGACGGTGTGAGGGTGAGTGGATGTGAGGGTCAGGGGGTGTGAGTGTGTGTGATGGTGTGTGAGGGTGAGTGAGGGTGACGATGTGAGTATGAGTGAGGGTTTGAGGGTTGTGAGGGTGGACTTGGACGGTGTGAGGGTGATTGGATGTGATTTTTAGGGGGTGTGAGGGTGTGTGATGTTGTGTGAGGGTGAGTGAGGGTGAGAGTGTGAGTATGAGTGTGGGTGTGAGGGTGATGGTGTGAGGGTGTGTGAAGGTGAGGGTAATGGGATGTGATAGTGTGTGATGATAGGTGTGGGTGAGTGAAGGTGATAGTTTGAGCGTGAGTGAGGCTGAGTGTTGTGAGGGTGTCAAGGTGAGTGAGGGTGTGCGAGTTTGAAGGTTGAGTGTGTGACTGTGGGTGAGGGTGAGTGTTTGTGAGGGTGAGGGGGTGTGAGGGGGTGGGAGGGTTTGGGGGTGTTGTTGAGTGATGGTGTGTGATGGTGAGTGGGTGAGGGTGATTGATGTGTGTGAGGGTGAGGCTGTTGAGGTTATGTGTGAGGGTGTGTTGCTGAGTGATGGTGCGTGATGGAGGTTGTGGGAGTGTGATCGTATCACGCTGTAGAGGGATGTGGGGAAATAGTAGGCCAGCTGAATGGGGTGTTTTTTTATTTTTTTATTCGTTTTGACACAAGTCTTTTGAAAGTAAAGCTAGCCATCCCTCCTGTGCCTCGAACTTGCTGTCATTTTTTCTTTTTTGGGTGTGCGTGTAATTTAGTATGTGTTGTGTGTTGTGTGTGCGTCAAAATGCAACCCAAGGAGACGTAATAGAGTGTGTGTGTGAAAGTCCCCTTGATCCGTGAATGTGTGTATGAAAACTTTGTTGTGGTGTGGCGAAGTGGTGTGAACGGAGTGTGTGTTGTAAGAAAGGATCCGTTGTTAAACGAGCAACATTTGTAGCGAGTCTGGATGTATACTGATCAGCAGAAAAGTATTGGCTGTGAGTTGTGTTTTCCTGTGTGTATGTGTGCAAGATGCAGAGTGGGTGCAAGCTGCAGAGTGGGTGCAAGCTGCAGAGTGGGTGCAAGCTGCTGAGTGGGTGCAAGGTGCAGAGTGGGTGCAAGGTGCAGAGTGGGTGCAAGGTGCAGAGTGGGTGCAAGGTGCAGAGTGGGTCTGCAGAGGTGATAGATGCAGAGTGGGTGATAGATGCCGAGTGGGTGAGGAGGTACGCCTGGTATATAGGGATGTCTGTTACTATGCATATGAATCAGAGATTGTGTGCCAGATTTGTGTCCCAAGTGTAATTAGAAGCTGTGGCTACTGTCTAGCAGGTTGGTAGTGTTAAGTAAGCATAAGCTGTGTTAGCAATCCATAAGTTGTGCGTGTAATGTAGTATGTGTTGTGTGTTGTGTGTGCGTATAAATGTAACCCAAGGAGACGTAATAGAGGGTGTGTGTGAAAGTCAAAAAACAAGAGAGGTACTCAAAGTCTATGAAGTAAAAAACTAATAGGACCTGATTGTGTCCAATGTGAGTGTTCAGATCAGACCGTTGATCTTGAGCACATGACACTATTATGTCACAGAGGTGGGGAAGAGAAGATACAGGGTCTAGAAAGTTAGAACAAAGTACCCATCCGCCCACTCATCAGTGGAATTTCGTCATCTGGGTTGGTGAAAAGAAAGGTGTCCTATAGGCTCCTCCTCAGGGAGTGTCTGAGGTAGCCTAATACTGGACCCTCAGGAAGAACATCCAACTGACAGAAGACATTATGTGAGTGGAAGGGGCAAAAAAGTTTGCAGTGCTCAGAAAGAAAAAGAAAAGGAAACTAATCCTAGTGATTAAAAATACCTACTTTGATGACATAAGAAAACTTTATTGGGTGTGACCATCAAAGTGGTATCGTTAAAAACAGTATGCTGATAGCATGCAAGGAATTGCTATCTATCATGTGTGTTAATTGGTCGACATGTTTCAGCCTATACCGGCTTTCTTCAGGACCTATGATATGCTACTGCAACACATACTTATCGTGAATTGGGACTTGATTATGACCAATCTCCCAAAAATAAAGGTGTATCTTCTCCTGTGCACAGAAAATGTGGGAAACAAAAAAACACAGTGTTAAATACATATGAACTTATGTAGTGTGAACCTCACCATCTTAAAATACAAGGAAAACATTGTCTTCACTCACCCAAATTGTAGGGAGAAAAAACCTCACCTCGCCTGGCAACAGCTCAGGTTCGAAGGAGGCCACGCACCAAAAGATAAGCGCAAAAATTGGGATTAATAACGCAGTAACTGTATGAGTTCTGCATTTTGTTCTAGACATTTGCAAAAAGTGACACCAGCAGGCAAAAGGAGGTGGTTAGATTGCTAGAATCAGAGACTGGTGAAAACTTTATCTACGAAATTTGCATCAAACCCACTGGCTTGTGGATCTAATGTCCAAGTTGTGCTTCCTGAGAAATATTAAGAGTAAGGGCCTGAAAAAGCCGCGCTTAATCACTAGCGCCCAGGTAAATAAATGAGGAGATGGAATCCTCATACCTAGAGCCCTCACAGGAAGAAGCATGAAGTGGAGCGCTGCCGAACTCACCTCTCCGTCGTTGCCTCGGGTAGAAGACTGAGCCGAGGGGGAGGTGATACGTTCAAAGCCAATAGCTGTTTTTAGCAACCGGTGGCGGACCTGAGAGGAAACTCTCAGTGTGCGCGCTGCTATAGGTTAGATTCAGTCAGCCAATGGTAGCGATTCAAGCTAAGCCTGCAGAGGCGCCGACCTAACGACGCATTCCCATTGGTTAAATGTTTTAAACTGATGTTAGCGGTAGATGCTTATGCGGAACTATGCAAAGCATGTGCCGCGAAACCTACAGAAGTCATTCATTATATTTAGAAGTCTGTTCGAGTGGCGGACCTCATTAGAGGACTACATACGGAGTATTCGCAATGGAAAGGTGTGCCGCCCAATAGCTGTTCGTGTGTCAGAAAAATGTCTAACTGGGCTATAACACAGAGTGCGTGGTTGGTAAGCTTGCAGCCAATCACGCACCAGCTATTGGTGAAAACAATGTTTTGTTTGTTTGTTTGTTGTTGTGCACGAGTAACAAGATATGGATCAGGTCCGCGGACAAGTGTTGATCCGCGGTTTCACAGAAATCCACAAACAATCGACAGATCGACAAAGCGTATTTGCACCAAGTCGTGTGTAACAAAGGCGGTGTGTTGTAGGTTGCCCAGTTATATGCGAGCCCTTAGACTGCGGCTACGTGCAACATTATGTAAGGTCTATGATGAGGCCGGCGAGGTTGTATATCTATGGTATCTATTCCAATCAGGAGCCGTGGGAGTTGAGTCAACTCTGTGGGCCATAGAGAGCGGATCTAAATACAGACAACCTCCCGGGCGGGCTATATTCCCCAGGTAAATGGAATACCCTGTGAGGGACCAATCAAATTGTGATTGTGTGGACGCATGTCCAAGAAGTTAGCCCAAAGTGACCAAATGTCGATATCCAAAGTGATCTAGGACATGGTAGTATGTAACTGGATGCTCACAATTGCATCCAGGGTATGTCATCGTTTAGCCCTTCTGTGTCGCTGCGCAGTTTGTAGACCCACCTTTGCTCTTTCCTCAGAAGAAACAATGAAATGTCTGTGATGTGACTGGGTATGTGTGGTTGTTCCAAGATTAACCACTTCAGTTCATCTGGATGGTGTTTTTTGTCTAGGAAGTGTGAGGTAAGGCGGGTAGCCTGTTTGGTGCGTCTGATAGTACTTTTGTGCTCTTGGATGCGCAATTTGATTTTTCTTGCTGTCATCCCTATGTACCTTAAGCCACAGGGACAGGTGATTTGGTAGATAACTCTATCACTGTTGCAATTTGTATGGCGTTTAAGTTTCCAGGGCCTAGTGGTGCCGATATCAACTTCCAGGGTTTTACTGGTTTGGGCACACACTGAGCAGTTGCCACAAGGATAATGGCCCTGCACTGGAGGAAGATTCCACAGGTTGGAAGTGGATTCTACAACGTCATCACGAGGTCTTGTGTGTACAAGAGCGTCTCTAAGATTGGCCCCTCTCTTGAAAGAGAACAGTGGTAAAGGAATGCGTTCACCAGAGCTATTTAAGATACGCCATTTCTGTCTAATTATTTTCTGCAGTTTAGACGAAGAGGTGTTGTATGTGGTGACACACACCATTCTGTCAAGGGGTGGTTTTGTACCTGGGGGTTCAAGTAGGGCCTCACGATGATTATGGGCAGCACGTTTAAAAGACTTGCGAACCAGAGTTTGAGGGTAGCGCCGCATTTTCAGTTTGCTGGAGAGATCCTTCGCTTTTGCACGAAAGTCTGCAGTATCAGAGCAGTTCCTCCGTAGCAGTGAATTACGTGCCATAGGTGTTGGGTACTGAACAACATCAATCCACATCTTCATCATTTGAAGATGTGGAAGCGGTACATTGATGATATCATAGTGGTCTGGCAAGGAGATACACAATCCCTTCTGCTTTTTCAAGATTGGTTGAACGGACAAAACCCTTATCTCCGGTTCACATTAGAGCACAGCAAGACTGAACTCCCTTTTCTTGATTTGACAATCTTCCCACAAGAAGGACACCTGGCTAGTTCTCTATATCGAAAACCTATGGCACGTAATTCACTGCTTAGATTCGATAGCCATCATCCCCGTTCCCTGAGGGAGAACCTTCCTTTTGGCCAGTTCGCAGGATTCAGTGGTGTCCGCCAGAAGTTCCGTGACCAGAAGTTTAGAGCGGTAGATCCTCCTTTCTTGTTAGATTGTCTGTCTAGCCTTGCGATGTTGTAGTTAGGAGGAACTAGGAGGTCCAGGTATGGAGATGAAGGTTCGTTGAGCCATGATTCTGTAAGGATTGCTAAGTCAACATTTTTGAAGAGGATGAGATCAGCAATATCCGCGGCATGCTTAGCTGCCGACCGGCAATTAATTAAAAGACCAAATAGAGAGAATTTGGAGGGAGGGTCAGGAGTCTGGGTGGACAGGTGAACAGGCGCTAGATTACTCTTGACCACAATTCTGTTGCGGAGGGTAGCTGGTCTGTTGGGGTTGATAGTGACCGTGCAGATGGCGTGTTCAGCCTTTGCGTCTAAAGGATGAGGGATAGCTGGGGTAGAGTTGTAGTCTCAGAGGTTGGCAAGGATTTTTATTTCCGTTGAGATCTAGTGGACTTGGAGTGGCAAAGCTGGAGTTGTAAGATATGACAAGAGCACAGGTTTCTTTCTCTGAGAGGTGGCATGTGTGCTTGCGGGGGCAAAGATGTCTCAAGGGTAGCGGAAGAGGTTGTTTAGTGAGCTCTGTCAAATGCGGGGGGGGTGGTTGGCAGGGGCATGAGGTTGACGAGGGAGAGTTCAGCGAGGTGGAGGAGGTTCATTAGCTCCAGGATGGAAATATGAATGCTCTGGGTACGTTTGGCAGCTCTGGCATGTAGAGAATCTATGTTCCTATAAGAAGGAAGTGCTAGAGGGCAGGGGGGCAGTGATTCGGGAGCAGTTCTGACAGTGTGAATAGGTGATAGGGGGAAGGGCTAGTATGGCCTGTGTTGTAAGCCATAGGATCTATATTGGAGCCCCTTTGCGGGTTGGATTGAGGGCAGGAAGGACAAGTGGGACTTGTATCGTAAGTTTTTGGGGGCATACCAGTGACAAAGCCTACTTGGGGAGCTAGTAGAGAGGGGACCAAAGTGATGGGAGACCTAAGGGGGGGTTAGTGAGGGGCTGGCCATGCTGGATGGGCTAGCTGAGGACTCAATGGTGCAGGAAAGGTAAGTGCGACCTGTATCCTGCAGTGGCCCTCAGGTGGCCCCCAAGCAGTACTGCACAAGTCACGTGATATTGTGGCAGCACGCATAAGGGCCTCACGTACATTCACGCACTCAGGAGTCATGGAAAGAAAGATGATCTGGAAGCGGCTCCACCGACAATCTACCGGGAGACCCCGAGGCTTTGGAGGATGACATCCTAAACATCATCAATGCGATTCCAGTCCTGGCAGGTTGGTAATCATAGTGTCTAGGTGCCCTCAAGAGAAGACTCTGTAGCAGTATTCCACTGATGCTCCTGATACACCATATTTAAGTTATCTGACACCAGAAGCATCACCGCCAGAGCACACAGGTCCATCCAACAGTGTATAAGTGGAGATTGATCCGACGGACATGCTGCCACTTAATCTGCACTCCATTGACTCATCATTCGTGCCCAGCCGTAGCTGGTTAAATTAAGGACATGTGCCGAGACGCCCAGGTGCTCCCAGATGCACCTGCCCACGGTTGTCCTGTGAGCTGTCTCTTAAGAACAATAGACTGAGTGGTGTCATATGAGTATACTTAATTTCCATCGGTTGGAATTTGTTTTCTTTTAATACAATTTGGTAGGAATGTAGTGTTGTGCTGGACACATTCTAGTGTCTCAGCAGGCACTCGTATTGCTTGCCACTCCCTAGGAGGCTGGACACACTTGCATCCCACACCCATTCACCACAGACGTCACAAGTGACTTGACCCTGCTAATAAAACGGCCGAGGTGCAGGTGACATGGTAATTAAACCATACTCTGTGTGCCTGTGTTACTCCCTTAGTAGCATGTGGGCCTAGGGACTACAACACAACAGTTAGAATGGGGGATATTGAGGCAGTATTGCATGTTTCCCTCATTCCATACTGAAAAACCTATTGGACCCGATTCACCCAAAAAACTGCAGGTTTCTGTGTGCACTTCTGTAAGGGTCTGGTGACCCTTGTAGCGGGCCCCGGTTCCGGCTGTGCAGTTATTCATACTGGAGAACTCCACATGGGGGAACAGGATCTTTGTTCAAATGCTGAATTTTTTCTCCTCCAAGAAAACAGTTTTTCATGTGGGGAAAGCCCTTCACCTACACCCCCATATAATCCCCATCCATCCTAGAAGAGGATTACTACAAATATCTACTGGAGGAAATCCCAGACTATTCGCAAGCTCGAAAGGAAGTTTGGGAATGCCCACAAACATACATGTCTGGTAATAGGGCCTATAACCTTATGGTTTTTCACTGCAAACATTTTACCAGGTGATTAGATTACAAATACTTGGCAGCTATGTTCAGATCTGCTTCTTTGCTTGCTTGTGAGTTGATGTGACGAGCTACCTACCGTCACATCACTTTTAATGATACAGTTACCACTAATTACAAAATGATAGGTAAAGGGTTATATCCCACACTCTTTGCTTGAACTCTGTAGTTCATTCATTTTATTACACAGCTGGATTTTATGTCAATATTATCTTGAAATGCAGGGACGGCTTTAGTGCTGGTGGTCCCCTCTGCGACAATGTTTGTTGGCACCTGTTAGATCTAGGGGTCTCTAGTTGGCCGAGGTAAGTACCTTTGTCCAAATAAGGACCTTTGTTTCTAGTCAGGGTAAGGGGTAAACACAGTGTTGATAACTCCTGCTCACCCCCTTGGTAAGTTGGCACAAGCAGACAGGCTTATCCCAAAGGCAATGTGTGAAGTATTTGTACCAACATTCACAGTAACACAGTGAAACAGCACAAATAGATGCCACTCTGCCAAAAGCTTGATCCTACTGGCTTGTTCTTTTTTCCTGACCTGAGCAGAATAACTAATAACCTCCCCCCTCAATGCTGCTTTAAATGAATCCCACACACAGTTCCTTGATGCACTATAACGATTGGCATCAAAGAATTTACGGGCCCATTTTTGCATATGTTCAACAAACTGTACATCAGTCAGAAGCTTCCGATTGAATGTCCAAGCCCTGCAGGTTCTAGCTAACCCCATACCATTATACATGATTGCCAACGGGTTATGATCCGAGAGGACCTTGGGGAGTTTCCTAATACTGATCTTACTAATTTCTGTGGATGATATTAAGAAAGAATCCAGCTTGCTATACCTCTGGTGGGGACAAGAGAAGTATGTATAACCTGGATCTCTAGGCTCCTTTACCCCCCCAAGCATCAATTAAACCATACGACAACATCATAGACCGTAGAGCCGTAGATACCCTTGGTTTTCTGCCGGTATACTAACTTCACTCAGAAAGATCCGCGGAAAGATTAAAGTCACCACAGATGGGCGTGGCTTAGCGCCCAGCGAGGACGGCAGCGTTCATGTGAGCGCTCCGTGGACGCTGGGGCGAACTAGCGGGTAACGGACTCGCCTTTCTTCGGAGACACCGGCATATCCTTCCGAAGGGACCAGGAATGCTCCGGGAACCGTTTGGACGCCCTAGGTGACCGTCTCCTGCATTTTGGATACATTTTCTTCTGCCCGCGGCGTCATGACGGCCACGGCCGCCATTATGTATATCTGAGGTATGTTTATCGAGCGGCCCTACTCTCCCTCAGACGACGAGTGACTGGACATGTTCTCCTCTCCCTTCAAATTAGGTTGGCCAGATGCTTATTATATGCTGCCTTCACTGACTGTGTTGCCGCGACTGCTTTTCTAATGGATGTTTCCTTTTCTGCTGTGTGTTGCTTCGATATTCCTCTTCTCAGCGGCCATTTTGTACTGTGTATTCCTCTATGAGGGCTTTATAACCTGACCAGTTGGACATACCCCTGCGTCCACACATGGCTATTTGCTGCTCCTTATCAATACCTCTATGACTTTTAACCTCCATCCTCATGCCATAGTAAGGCTCACCTTTGTCATTTTAAGGTGGTTTTTTTTTCTGGATTTTTCTAATACTCCCCTCAGGTGCTCCTGCAGATTCCGTTGTCCTTTCTCCTACTTGTTGGTGTTCCCACGGGTGTAGCGCTCCAGGTACTAGCCTTTTTCTCTGGAGGGCATAATCATCTTATGGATAGGGGTGCAACAGGTCGTGCTCCTAAGACTTAACGACGCAGCTTCATTAAAAATTCAAAAGTATTTTCTGCGCTGGCTCATTTGGAAGCCTCTCAGGCGTCTGTTGACCACATGTCGCAGTCCAGTGCGGAACATCTTGTACAACCCTCAGGGAGGTCACAACGAAACGACTCAAAAAGGATCCTCCATCACCGTCGATCTCCTCCTCAGCTGTATCCATGGAGTTGTTGCTGGAGGAGATACGGGCACTTCGTCCTTTTATGGAAGAAACCAATACCAAGTTACAGGTCCTAACTGATAACTGGTCCCAGACGGAAGCAAGAGTCACAACGGTGGAGCACAGTGTTTCCTCTCTTAAGGAGTCATCCTCCAAGGTTACGCATATGCAGTCGCAGATTTCCTCTCTCCAAAGGCAGGTTGAGGAGCTTGAAAACCGCAATCGGCGCAACAACCTGCGTATTTACGGCCTGGCGGAGAATTGTGAGGGGAGTGACCCTATTGCCTTCTTCAAATCCTTCCTTCCTAAGCTCCTTCATTTACCAGAAGGCACTGACCTTAACATCCAGCGGGCCCATAGGCTTGGTCGCGTCTCTTCAACTGCTTCCACCTCTCCCAGACCAAGAGGCGTCATCATGTATTTCCTGGAATATACTGACCTTCTTAAAGTCCTCTCAGCGGCCAGGGCTTCTCCTCGCCTCACATGGTCAGGATCTACCCTGTTTTTTGCGCAGGATTATGCTATAGCTACAGCCAACTGTCGCAAAGCTTTCTTGAACATGAGGCCAGAACTTCGTTCCATCGGCGCCAGATATGGCCTTTTCCATCCTTGCCTCTTCAGAGTTACTCATAACAACAAGACGACGACCTATGATGATCCTGTTCGCCTTCGGAGCTTTCTCAACTCTTGTCAAGCGGCTGACATGGACTCTTCCAGCTCCTCCTCTGCTTTTCCTCCATGACTTTCCTGAGTTGCTATTGTTCTTTATTTGGCTCATTCAGTTCATGTTGATTTTGTCATGCTCGTCATACTAGTTTTCCCTTCTACAAATTCTTTTGTTTATTGTTCCCTTATACTTACATAACCTGTTCATTCGTATTTTACCCCTGTTTGGTACTATTTTCTTTTGCTGTTTCGTCTCCTGATGTTTTTCTTTCCTCATGTTTTTTACAGAATCCGCGTTCTGTTGCACGATGTTCCCCCCGGCTTGACGGTCCGCTCACACTGGATGTCTTGCCTTCTCCAGTTGGTTCTACCCCCCTCAGTTTCTCGTTTGTTCTCCTTCTCGATTATCCTCCCTTGGTTTCATCCCTCGTAAGTACGTTCTCCTTCCTTCCTTCAATGTTCACCTTCTCCTTTTTTTCCTTATTCCTGCTTTTTTCCCAATTTCAATGCTGTTCACGGGTGTCACCTTTTCCTTACTTTAATCAATTTTTCTGCTCTTTCCTTCTTTTTCTCTCATTACTTATCACTTGCATTTTTCTCTTTTGTCTATCTATTCGGATGAATCTCCTTACCGTTTCTTTGACCTCTACTTTTTTTCTCTGCTCACATCCTTCTCCTCCCTTTTTCCTTTTTCTTTTTTTCTATGATCTTTTGATCATTGGTTTACGCTTGTTCTGGACTTTGATTTTTTCTCTTTCAGATTACTTCTCCTCTATCTCTTTCATATTTTTGTTGTGTCTCTCGTTATTTGACTCGCAATTCCTTTTTTCTATTCTTTTCTCTTTTGTCATTTTCAATTTCCTCCTTTCTCTAGACCGCTTTTCTTTCGATTCCTTGTTTTCTCTTCTGGGCTCTTTTTTTGACTTCTCTTCTTTTGCTAATCTTAATCTATATTTTATATTATGTCATTGAAAATAGTTACATGCAATGTTAAGGGCATTAACTCTCCAATCAAAAGACAGAGAATTTTGTCTCACCTTGCTCGTTTAAATGTTGATGTTGCGTTTTTGCAAGAAACTCATTTGTCTGATATAGAATCTGCTAAACTCAAAAGAGGTTGGGTGGGTGAAGTTTACTATTCCCAAGGAGATGGTAAGCGAAATGGAGTGCCTATTTTATGTCGCAAAACTCTATCCCATTCTTTGCTCACTCAGGAGTCAGATGCTGAAGACCGCTGGACGTATGTTAAACTGTCTCTTAAGGGTGTTCCAATTTCCTTTCTTAATGTTTATGCTCCCACTGGTGGTGATCCTGTTTTCTGGCATACGCTTTCCCACCATATCACCAGATTTGTTGATGATAACCTTATTCTAGCGGGGGATTGTAATCAGCCCCTTGATCCCTTTCTCGATAGAAATTCTAAAGCCCACTATGTCCCAAACAAATCCCAGAAACTTTTTTCCCAAGCCATTTCCCAACATAAACTCATTGATGCCTGGCACTTATGTAATCCGGAGGCACGAGAATTTACTTTTTATTCCCCATGCCATCACTCCCAATCCCGGATTGATTATATTTTTGTCACTCATAACATTGCCCAGACTCTTACTCATGCCGAAATTGGCCCGATTTTACTCTCAGATCATGCCCCTACTTTGGTTCCACTTGACATCCTTCCTAAACCCTTTGGACCCAAGCGATTGCGCTTCAATAATACCCTTCTCTTGGATCCCAAGTTTGCTACCTCCTTTACTGAATTTTCGGATGAGTATTTTTTGCTTAATGATACTCCTTCTATCCCCAAACATACCATTTTGGATGCTTTCAAAGCCGCAGCGAGAGATTTTATAATTGGGTATGTGGCAAAGAAACGGAAAAATGCTCGCAAATTTACTGCTGATCTTCTCCATGATATTAAGAAATTGGAGCACTCTTATTTTACCTCTCATTCGCAAGACAGTTTAACAGCCCTGGTTAATGCCAAAATGAAATTTAACAAAAAGTCTACAGAAGATGCTTCCTTATATTTACTGAAATCAAGTGCAAAGTTTTATGGAGGTAAAAATAATGCTGGGAAAGTTTTAGCTAACTATTTGAAAGTCAAACATAACAAATTGAATATTGAATCCATCTATGACACACACTCTGTTCTCAAACATAAAGATGCGGATATTCTCACTGAATTCTCTGGTTTTTATAAATCCTAGTATTCCTCTGAAACTCAACCCTCTTCCCAGTCTCTAGACCATTTTTTTCTCAAACATACACAAACCTACCCACTTCCCTCTTGACCTTTCTCACTTAGAGCTCGATATCTCTCAACAAGAATTACTCACAGCACTTCAAAATCTCAAAAAAGATAAAGCCCCTGGACCAGATGGTTTTACTGTTGAATTTTTCCTTCATTTTTCAAAGCTTCTCATCCCAAAACTACACTCCCTCATTGATACATTTCTCCCTTTAGGTGCCTCCTCAGGTTCTTTCTCTGACGCACATATTGGTCTGATACCTAAGGAAGGGAAAGATGCTCAATATTGCAAAAATTACAGACCAATTTCTTTGATCAATATTGACTATAAAATATTTGCCAAATCTCTTGCAGCACGTCTTGACCTTCTCCTCCCAGACCTCCTGGGTGAAGAACAATCAGGTTTCGTCAAGGGTCGATTTATCACTGACAACACCAGACTTTTATTTAATATTTTATCCAAGTCTCATCATTCACCACATTCCCTTGCAGCGATTGCCCTAGATGCTGAGAAAGCATTCGATAGGGTTGAATGGACTTATCTTTTTCATACCCTTAAGTGGTTCGGTTTTGGTTCCAAATTCATTTCTTTACTATACTCTAATCCCCGCACAGCAGTTTGTGTTAATGGTCACGTTTCCTCCTTTTTTAATTTGGGGAGAGGTGTCTGTCAAGGCTGTCCCCTGTCTCCTTTTCTCTATAATTTGGCTTCAGAACCCTTTTTATCTAAACTTCGTCAAAATCATGACATTCATGGCTTTCAAATATCACACTCCCAAGTTAAGCTGGCCGCTTATGCGGACAATATCCTCCTCTTCATTTCCAATCCCACTGACTCTATTCCTGCCTTTCTTGCTGAAGTGAGAGATTACTCCAGAATATCTGGCTACAAACTCAATAATGATAAGTGTGAGAGCCTACCCTTAACGAAGTTTACATTTAAACCAGATTTTAGTGCCTCCAATTTCACCTGGAGTTCCTCACATATTAAATATCTTGGTTTGCATGTTACCCCTTCTATCTCAGACACGGTTTCCCTATGTTTAACTAAGTGTACTCAAAAATTGCTGGATTTAACGTCCAGATGGCACCCTCTTTACTTATCTTGGTGGGGTCGTCTCGACACTATTAAAATGATGCTATCTCCCATAGTCCTCTACACTATTTCTAACATTCCAGTGTCCATTCCTTCTAAATTTTTCAAAAAGATTAACTCAATTTTGCTGTCTTTTCTTTGGAACAACAAAAAATGTAGAATGTCCCTTGCTCGACTGATTCGCCCCAAATCAGAAGGCGGGGTCAACTTCCCAGATTTCCCAGTTTACCATAAAGCGTTTCTGTTGCGACAAGGCTCCTTTTGGTTACAAGACCCCATCTCTTCCTGCCCTTTATGGGCTAAATTTGAACGCCTCCTTCTTTCTCCCTTTTCTTTTGCTTAGTATCTTTCTTTCTCACGTAAACCCTCCTCTACTCCCACCCCCATTCATAAATCCATACTAATATAATAAAGAGAGAGCCCGCACCTTTGAGGCGGGTAATCTCAGGAACCACAGCACCAATCGCAACACCCAATACAGCGTTGGAAAGGGAAGTTGCAGCAGAAGGACATAGGCTATGCAGATGCTCACCATATACATTTAAAAGGTAAAAGAACCGTGCCAGCAAAGTAGTCCCTTGTGGGCGTGTCTGTGTTGTGCTGTGGGCGTGTGCTGGGGGGTGTGACAAACGCTGGGGGCGTGTGGTACGTTCCGCTCTTCATGCCATGTCTCATATCATGTGCTAATCCCACCCTGCTCCCTTTAAATACCCCTGCACCCCATAATTATAACCCATCCTTACTCCTTAAAATACCCCAACACCCTTAAACACTAACCCATCTTAACCCTATCAATATACCCTGTACCCCAAAACCCAAACCTATCACTAAACCCTAAAAATACCCCTGTACCCCAAAACCCAAACCTAGCCCTGAACCCTATAAATACCCCTGTATCTCAAAACCCAAACCTACCCCTGAACCCTAAAAATACCCCTGTACCCCAAAACCCAAACCTAGCCCTGAACCCTAAAAATACCACTGTACCCCAAAACCCAAACCTACCCCTGAACCCTAAAATACCTCTGTACCCCAAACTCCAAACCTAGCCCTGAACCCTTAAAATACCCCTGTACCCCAAAACCCATACCTACCCCTGAACCCTAAAAATACCCCTGTACCCCAAAACCCAAACCTAGCCATGAATCCTAAAAATAACCCTGTACCCCAAAACCCAAACCTACCCCTGAACCCTAAAATACCCCTGTACCCCAAAACCCAAACCTAGCCCTGTACCCTAAAAATACCCGTGTACCCCCAAAACCCATACCTATCCCTAAACCCTAAATCTACCCCTTACCCCAAACACCCCAAAACATATACCTCAGTACCCCAAAACATATACACCTATACCCATACTTACCTTATCCAAACATTAAAAAAACAACATGCTTTTACCATTCATGCATTGACAACGAATTTCGCTGTAAATGTATGCGTGGTAAAAGCATATAAAATGTAATGCCATGCGATATAATGGCATTTCGGAGTCAAGGTACTTTCATAATGAAAGTATGCAGAGTGATGGTATGCGGAAAGAAAGTTGCAGAATAATGGGTGTTTACCCTCCCCCGGTAAGTACATTGGTGGCACGGCGGCCCACATCTCCAGCAACATACTCAAATTTTTTCACCACCCATTTGAAAAATGCACAGGTCTCTCTCATTAATGGCCAGCACCGACATACACTTTAAGACACACCTCCCACCACAAGTTCTAGAATTGCGAACTTTAGAGCTGGGGAGCTACTTTCGAATCTCGGCATCAGCTCAACATCCTTTGATTCCAGGCAAATCGCTTTGTCTCCCCGTGCCTACCACAAATGAATGTGTTCTTCTGTAATGTAAATTGTGCTCATGCTATGTTGTCGAGTTCGCGCTATATAATATTGCAAGGAAAAATAAAGTAGGGAAACTCGAGTTCACACACTACTGAACGTGCACTCTTAAGTGCATCAGCAGTGCATTGTGAATTGGAGCGTTTCACAGGCCTGTCACAGATAAGAAATGCTATCAAAACGAAATCCTACAAAACAATATACTACTGGCCGGCAGCAATTCATACCCGGACAACGTCGGGACGGGCTGCTAGTTTACTACTAAACTGCTCTTATCTTCTTCTCCCGCCTCCCCCATGACTGTTGCTGATTTCCTGTCCTCTACTATCTGGCATAATACCTCTCTCCTCATCCGTAACAAGCCCTTCTATTGGAAGGCATGGCGCCGAAAAGGGCTGATATGGATTTCCCAACTATTTTCACAATCTTCTTTCATATCTTTCACGACTCTTCGCTACCTATATAATCTATCTACTTCTTTCACTCGTAATTATCTCTTGCTTAAGGAAGCAGTACTGACAACTTACACTCCCCTTTCTCAGATGCACTCCTCTCTTATTTCCCCCACCCCTACCTCATTACTCCACTCCTTTTTGCGCACTACTCCCAAAGCTTCCTCCATTTACAAACATCTTCATACCAATTACTCCATTAGACTCAAATCTAAAGTGGAGGAGTGCTGGGAACATGATCTCACCACACCCTGGTCAGTTTCTTTATGGGACAAGATATGGACTAAGATCCGCAAATCCTCGAGAGCGGCGACCTTGACACAGTCCTTGTTCTTCATTTACAATAGGCTTCTCTTTACCCCCTTTGACCTTCACAAGCGCTTTCCAGACACTCCCCACATATGCTGGTCTTGCTATTCCCCACAAGCGACTCTGTTTCATATGCTGTTCCTATGTAAATCTGTTCATGACTTTTGGTTGCAGGTTTGGGCTCAAATCAATGTAATTTTTCACACTTGTATTCCTTTTTCTTACACTAACATTTTCCTAGGAAGTCTTTCCCCTTGTTGGGAAGATGTTGAATTGAACCTTCAGATTATTTATTTATTATTAGCTGTTGCATTTCAGCAGATTACAGCCAATTGGAAGAACTTTTCTAACATCTCCTTTAAAGCGTGATGGTATAACGTCTGCCACAACCACAGACTGGACACTGCTTTTGTTTTTCCAGCTCACATGGCCGCAAAACGAATGGATTTATGGCTTCCTGTCACGCTTTATCTTGATGGTTGCGCTGAATGCTTGTTTCACCTTCTGCCCTCGCAGCAAGAAGTCTCCAGTGAAGTAGTGTGGCTCACTGGTTAGAGGCGGCAGACCCAAGAGCAGAGGACGGCCCGGGACCAGGGTTCGATTCCCGGCGCAGCAGGTTTCTGGACCAGGGTCAGCGGACTCGATAATTCTCTCGCCTCGGTGCCCACTCTGATCAGCGATCACACTCGGCAACTCTGGGCATTAGCTTGCCTCATCTTCACTAACGGCCCCACCAGACCGCCGGGGATGCCTGGTCTCACCCTGGAGATACCCATTAAGGGACCATCTCTCAGGGAAGCCAGGAAGGGTTTCGCAGCGGTCGAAGCGCCTTGGGACCCTACGGGTAAGTAGTGCGCTATATAAATGCCTATACATTTACATTTACATTTACATTTACATTACATTTACATTCCAAACCCCCTTAAATTGATCCTTCCATTCCTTCTTATCTTTGTTTTACCATTTTCATGCTCCTTCTTTGCACATTCATATTTGTATAAATAATGTTTTCTCCTTTCTTTAGCTCTATTGCCCAGATTTTCTTCTTATTATTGTTTATAACTTTATTGTTATCATTGCTTACCAATGTTTTCAGCATTTTATACTCTTTTTGTATTTTGTACTGACACCTTGTTTTTCCTTTTTCATAGCAAATAAAAATGTTCTTGAACTTAAAAAGTCACCACAGACCAGTATGGGAATCGGCCATGTTGACAGTTCTTCTTCCAAAATTTCGAAAACCTCTGGGTCGTCCTGATTTGAGCCATATATGCTACAGATGTTAAGGCCACACTCCAATTCCACCAGGGCCCATCTACCCAGTGCATCAGATTTAGCCCGTTTCTCCCCCCCCAACATAGGTTTCCCCAAGATCACTACCCCCCTTACTGTTGAAGTTTGGGAGGAACATGCCAGGATATTGAACCCTCCAACCCTCAGAAGCTGCCTCTTCGCCCATGGTAGATGGGTTTCCTGAAGGCACAGAATATCTACAGGGTCAGTCTTCACAAACTGTGCCAATTTTGCTCTTTTCCTCCAATCGTTTAACCCACCTATATTTATTGAATATACACTAAGGCTTGCCATGCTTCTTATTAAAAAAAAGCCTTTCTTTCAACTGCACATTATGAAAAAAAACCTTTTCCAAAACATATATACCATTTCCCGAGAACACCAAGGCTGTAAAAAACATTGTTCCACAAATTCTCATTTTATTCAGCTTTTTCCCCCCTGACCCCCCCAGCCCGTACCCCCCCCCCCCAGAGAGGCCCCCCTCCTCCACCCCTCACCCTTCTTACCCCTCCCACTGGAAGCACTCAGACCTTGGTCTGAGCTAATGTACAAGCCATTAGGATCAAGCTTTTGGCAGATCTAGGTACGTCAGAAGAACAGCACTGCAAAGATCTAACCCAAGGAAGGGAAGGTAGAGAAAGCCAAACCAGTATCTGTCTTAATTAAAGCAGAACTACAAAAACCTCTTGCAGAGAAGGCAGCTGCTGAATGTTGGACATATAAGAGGAGGGTGTATGAGACTGGGGAGCAGGCTGGCAAGGAATTAGCACTAAGGATCAGACAAGAGTATACTAAGAATATAATACCAAGCATCCGCAAGACTGGACGTGATGTGGTGGAACCCCAGGGCATCCTCTCAGTTTTCGCAAACTTTTATCAAACCTTGTATAAGGAGGAAATGGGTGGGATGGGTCCAATTGGCAGGTATCCGATAATGGGCCTAAATTGGGACCAGCAGAAAGAGAGAAATTGGAGCTGGATATAACGTTGGATGAGATCCGTGAGGCACTATCTAACCTGGCTGCCGGAAAGGCTGCTGGGCCAGATGGCATCCCTCTTGAGATGTATAAATGTCTCTGGGGAGAGCTGGCTTCAATACTGTTGGATCTATTCAATGGCATTATAGGTACGGGTAAGATCCCGGAAACATGGAAAGACACTAACATCATAGTCTTCTATAAAAAAGGAAAGCCGAAAGAAAACCCTGGGTCCTATAGGCCCATATCTTTGATCAATTCGGACAATAAGCTATATGCAAAGATCCTGGCCGTACGGTTGGGGAGGGCTATTGGTGGGCTCGTCTCCCCCTGGCATCATGGGTTTATCCCCGGTCAAGGAACGGCGGACCATGTTAAAAGAGCAATCTCGCTGTTTGAGGCCTATGCTGCTGGGGGAGAGGGGTCGCCATGATCCTCCTCAATGCGTAAAAAGCGTTTGATCGCGTCAGGTGGCTGTACCTATGGGACGTACTGATGGAGAGGGGGTTTGGCCCAAAAATTCGGGCGGCCGTAAAAGCCATGTATTGCGATCCAATGGCCCGAATTCAGCTGATGGGCCAGAGTTCGGACAGGATCAGGAGAAGCAGGGGCACCCGCCAGGGTCGCCCCTGCTCACCTATCCTGTTTGCTTTGTATATCGACCCGCTGGTCAGGCAAATTCTCTGGAATAGGGGAATACGGCCAGCAGTAACGAATGGATTTGCGAGTAAAATATTGGCGTACGCCGATGATCTGGCAGTGATTACACCAGAGCCAGCTGAGGCCATGCGGATACTGGTAGAGGTCACTAGGGAGTTTGGTATGCATTCGGGGTATTGCCTGAATGAGTCAAAGACCCAGGTGATCTGTTCAAAGGAGATTGTTAAAATCGATCAAAGATATGTTGATTCTGCTACTTATCTTGGGGTAGTAATTAATGCTGAAATAGGTTCTATTATTCAGGATAATTACTCCCCGCTTCTTAAAAAAATTTAATTAGATTTAAAGCGGATGGACTCATTGCATTTATCACTTATAGGGAGAACTAGCGTGTTAAAAATGACTATGCTGCCCAAACTCCTATATCGGTTTAGATGTATACCCTATTTAATTGAGGAAGGGATATTAAAAAAGATTGAGTCTATCTTTAACAGCTTTTTGTGGCAGTATGGTAAAACTAGGAGGGCAGCAACATTTATGACGCTCCCTCAGGAACGTGGAGATTTGGCAATTCCAAATGTAAGATTCTACCATTGGGCCGGTTTGTTGACTCAGATGTCTATATTATTTGAGTCAGTACCCAGTGGAAGATATACATACGATCCAACCTCTGATCTATATGCTTTGCCATCAATCTATGAACTACTGATGGGAAAGGAGGCCGTTGGGGTATTGTTGAGAAAAACCAGTCGTAGATTTTTTTAAAAATCCCGGTATAAGGTGGCGCTGAGCGCTTGGGATCTGTGGAAAAAGCTGCAGAAACTGTGTCATATCCCGAAGATCAATCTGTATACCCCACTGGAGCAGCTGGGCATTCGGACTGTGGGCAATGTGATGCTGAATGGAAGCGCTGCCAGCTTTAATTGGTAACAAGAGAAGTATGGTCTCCCCAGCGGTCAAATCTTTAAATATCTCCAAGTTTCACAATCACTTAAAACTGTTATTTCTGATATCTCGCCCAGGCCATATTGCCCTGTGCTGGGGTATTTGCTAAGAGGAGGAGATAGGATTAGCAGTATATACCAAGTGCTGATTGAAAAATCCCCTGGCGATCTTGAGAAACACGAGGCCGCCTGGGCAGTCAGACTTCAAGATCCGGATACTGACCTTGATAAAGCCTTGAGCTTGGATAAGCAGGTACTTCGGTCCTCAAACCTGAAGGTTCAGCATTTTAAAACATTTTTTAATCTGTACTACACACCATCCAAGCTACATGATTGGGGTATGAGGATCGATAGTAACTGCCCTAGGTGCCAGAAAGGTCCTGGAGATCTTTTACATATGTTCTTCCATTGCGAGAAGCTCAGCCCGATAAAAACAGAGATAGAGAAATTTTTAGAGGGGCTGCTAGGCTTAAAGATCAGCCTATCCCCGACAATGATGATCCTTGGGAGTGATAGTAAAATGGCCCTTATGAATAAAGAAATAGAGGCCTTTATTTTTCTAGCCGTTGCCGTTTTACGTATTCTACTCTCAGCCGCTTGGAAGGATCCAAATGCCCCAACCTTCCAAATGTGGCTGACCAGGCTTCTCGGTATTCATAACATCGAATCTACTCTATATTGTTACAGGGGTAAGAAAATGCGTGATTTTGGTAATAAGGTATTGGACCCCCTTAAAAACTGGAGGAAGGGGGCAGTTATAATTAACCAGGGATGAGTCTCCTATATGTATATTTATTCGTATATGTAACCACCTATCTATTTTTTATATTGAATGTCTGGTTTTATCTATGCTGCTTTTCTGCTCATTGAAGTATATTATGAGATAATGTATGTTTTTTTTATGCTGTATCTGTTTTGTGCCAATGAATTCTCAATAAAAAAAACAAATAAAAAAAAATAAATAGACGCCACTCTATTTATTTATCTATACTACTATAATAAAGGAAGAACTTTCAGCCTTTGAGGCGGGTAAACTCGGGAACCACAGTGCCAGTCCACACACCCGATACACCGTTGGAATTGTGTGTAGATGGTTATAGGCTATATACATTTTTAAAAAAAATGTTATTTAAAAAATTTACAGTAAAAAAAAAAGTAGTCCCTCCGAAGTAACACCGGCCGCGACGTGCGTGCTCACGTCAGGAGCGTGGGGGGGAGCGGCGTCCAGGAGCGCAACGAGGAGCGGCGGACATGGCGCGGGGGAGGAGCGGTGTCGTGAGGAGCAGCAGACAGGCCAGCGGCGGTGCGAGCAGCGGACAGGCTGGAGGAGCGGCGGCTGAGGTAAGAGAGCAGCGGACATGGCACGGGGGAGGAGCGGTGACGTGAGGAGAAGCAGACAGGCCAGCGGCGGTGCGAGCAGCGGACAGGCAGGAGGAGCGGCGGCTGAGGTAAGGGGACCCATGTCGGGGCAGGCGGGGGTCGGGACAGGCGGGGGTCGGGGCAGGCGGGGGACGGGCCGGGCGGGTGCCCGGGCTGCTGGACAATGTCGGGGCGGGCGGGGGTCGGGGAAGCCTGTTGCTCCGGGACAAGGTCGGGACGGGCTGCTAGTCAAAATATAAATATCTTCATCTTGATTAGGCAGAGTAAGAACGACATAAATCCAACATACAAAAATAGACTCTCTTCTAGTAATGGTTCTTTGGTAAAAGGTTCACTGTAGCAATGTTCTAGCAAAAATGTACATGTAAAAGTTAGAGGTACTTGTAGATTCAGTATGGCGGTGAAACCCTAGTTTCTAGTGTGTGGAAAGTCCTCTCAAAAAGAAAGATGATGCCCTTATCACTAAATGCCCCTGCTACGCTCGTAGCATGGAATGAGCTCCCCTCTTCTGTTCACTTTCCCTTCAGAGAACGTGAGCAGGTGCTAGTTACCACCAAGGATACAATCTTTGAATGCTGCCCCGCTATACTAGGGGTCACCACCAGGACACTTCCTTATCGATTGTCCCCACCGTAGCGCGGAACATGCTTGCTCTTGAAATTACCCTCTTCTCAAAGATGCAGCTGGCAACAACGAGTTAGTGAACGCTACTCCCCCAGACCCGGTTTTGGTCCCAGATCGGGCCAGTTACCTTTTTGATGCGAAGGGGCTTGGCAGTCCATGTGGGTACCAGGCTTCGATTTCAGCGTCTTCGTTGAAGAGCATGTAGATGTCCCCCACGCTTCTTCCAATCCTAGCGTGGCTTCAGCCTAAAGAGCCCTCTTTGTTGCTAGGTGACGCGCCGCGTTGAGTCTAATCTCAGCGCGGCTTTCCCCTTACGTCAGCACTGGCTGGGAACGGTGCTGGCGAGGCTACCGGGCCGGCGATAGTGAGGTTTTTTTGACACAGCGCTACACTCCTTTTCTGGGCCGGCAGCAGTGAATTTACTCGACACAGCGAACCCAGTATTCTGTCCTATGCTGGCAATGTAGTCTTCACAAAAGACACCCGCTGTGCACCGACACGTGCACCGAGCCGTAGAGGCGATCCTTGGGGACAATTAGGCACCGACAAAGCAGCCTTCACGAAGGACACCAGCGAGGCTCAGGTTAAACAATGCTACCTCGCGGGCCGCCCTGGGGAGATCGAGGCAGATTTTAGACAAGCAGGCTTCACAATAGGCACACGCTGGGCATAGGGTACAAATGATCTTTTGAAACCTTTTATCCCTCCGTTTCAGAAACAGGAGGCCATCTCTCCTCAGGCTCTTGGAGACCTTTAGACACAGCACACAGCAAAGTCCCTTCTTCAAGCAGGAGGGGGGGCAGCAGACAGCACAGTCCCTTTGTCCTCTTCCTCAGTGGACACAGCAAACTGCAGGTCAGCCCCAGAACACACAGCAAGGGTAGTCTTCCTCAGTCTCTTCAACTGATCTTCTTGGGCAGAGATTCCTCTTGATTGCAGAAATAGTCTTGGGTAAACTTTTGTGTTCCTGAGTTTTAACAGGAGGCCAGCTCTTCTCTGACCCTTGGAGACACTTATTCCTGGACACAGCACACAGCAAAGTACTTCTTTCAAGCAGGTGGGGGGAACACAGCATACAGCAAAGTACTTCTTTCAAGCAGGTGGGGGGAACACAGCACACAGCAAAGTCTCCTGTCCCCTTCCTTAGTAGTAACAGCAAACTGTAGGTCAGCCCCAGAACACACAGCAAGGGCAGTCTTCCTCTCCAGTCTCTTCAGCTGATCTTCTTTGGCAGGGCTTCCTCTTGTTGGCAAAAGTAGTCTAACTTACAGGGGTTTCAGGTCTTACTTTTATACCCCAAATGTCTTTGTTCACCATGTGTGAGGAGTCCTGGACCCAGTCCAAACCAGTTCTGGGTTCACTCTGCCAGTGCACAACTGTGTGTATGTGAGCCAGGGCCATCAGATGCACAGCAGGAGGCGGAGCCAGCATTGTGGAAGGCTGGTACAGCCCTATCCAGACCCAGGTGCTACTCTTCCCCACCATTCTACTGGGTCTATTCAGCCTAGTGTTGACTCACCCATTTCCCTGGAGCCACCCTCAGCCCCTGTCACTCACAAACCAGACAGTCAATCCACAAACAGGCAGAGGCACACAGAAACAGAAAGGCTGAACAAGAAAATAGCCACTTTCTAAAAGTGCTATTTCCAAACCTTGAATTTAAAATCTATCTTCACTAAAAGATGTGTTATTAAATTATGAGTTCAGGGATACCAGATGCCATATGTCTATCTTGCCGCTATAGGAAGATATGCAGGTAAATATGATACACAACATTCTCCATTCTAATCTATGGGCAAGATAGCCTTTCAAAAGTGAAAAACGAAATTGGCAGTATTTTACTATCAGGACATGTTACCCACATGAGTACATGTCCTACCTTTAACGTACACTGAACCCTGCCCAAGGGGGGACCTTGGGCCTACCATAGGGGTGTCCAATGTGTAAGAAAAGGGAAGGGTCAGGCCCGGCAAGTGTGTACACTGGCCAGAACAATATGGCAGTTAACAGACTGCACACAGGCACTGCAGTGGCAGACCTGAGACACCATTTTAGGGCTACTCATGTGGGTGGCACAATCAGTGCTGTAGGCCCACTAGTAGCATTTGAATTACCAGCCCTGGCACACTCAGTGCACTTTACTAGGGACCTACTGGTAAAACAAATATGCCAATCATGGATAACCAATCACAATAATAATTTACAGGGAGAGTATATGCACTTTAGCACTGATCAGCAGTGGCAAAGTGCCCAGAGTCCTATAGCCAACAACCACAGGTCAGGAAAAACAAGGGAGGAAGAAGCGAAAAGCTTGGGGATAACCCTGCAAAAAGGGCCATTTCCAACAGCGCCCCTCAGTGACCTACTTTGCAACAGATTCCGTCACTACCACTCTTTAACACTGCTCCTCAAGTCTCCATAACCACACTCCATCACATGCACTTCTTTTGTTTTATAGGGCCACTCATGCAGCATAGGGTGTCAGAGCAATTTACATCACACACATTTCAAAGAGGCAATAATTCATACATGGGTGAATCAGTGTATAGGAAATATTACCTAAGACAGATGTCTACTAGGTGTAGGATTCCGTGTCACCCATACTGGTAGGCAGAATAGTGTGAGTGCTTGGTCTGGCGAAGCACAAGTCATAACTTACAACGTAACACCATGGTTGGGGGTAGTCTTTACTAATAAGAATTGATTTCTACCCAAATAAACCCTTTTTGCGACATTAGGATAATGAAAGACTGGGTAAGAAAACATAACGTTCTAACCTATACTTTGCATGTTAATAGTTCACTATTCTATATTAGGATTTTAACTTTTAAAATGCAAGTAACAAAAAGGATCTCTGTGACAAAAGCAGTAACCCACTGAACTATTTACGTTATATGCACTACTGTGATCTGCATGGTACATATTCTTTGCAGCAGGCATATTAACCCTCTGCGCTACCATGTGATGAGTCAAAATTTCCACTATACTCAATCTCTCTCCAGAAGGTACATTAATCACTAGAGTTATCTCGACATTTTTATTGTTGCCTGGAAATTACTAGAGACAAAGAAGCTTCAGCAAGTCTGTGGGGCATATTAGCAAGGTCCTGTGATAATTATCGCTCAGCGCTTTTAGCGCGAGGATAATTATCGCAGGCTAACGCTGGATTCTATCACCGAGATAGCGTGTTATCAGCAACGCTCATCTCCCAAGCGATAGGAATCCATGCCTTAGCTGGAAAACAGTGTGATTATCACTGGAAATCCAGCGATAATCACACTGCTACCAGCAAAACCTTGCTGATAGGGCAGGGTGATCTTAGCCATGTAATCCACCTCCCATTGGAGTACATGGCTAAGTCAGGTCACAAGCAGGCGTTAGGAAAGTAGCGTTAACTGTGGTTAGAGCTACTTTTCTTAACGCTCTGCTTGTTAGCGTGCAGCTTGATAATTGGAGAAATGACGGTTAGCGACATTTCTCCAGTTATTTTGGCATGGAACACCCACTTTGCAACTCATTAGAGATGCTAAGCTGGCCGTTGTTGAAAGGGGCGCTAAATCAGCAAAACACCCGATAGCCGCAAAAGGGACGATAATTTCATACCGCCGCCTTGGTAATATGCCCCATTTTACTTCCACAATATATTTGAAAATAGTGCGCCTACCAGGTGTCAACGCCCGGTGCAGAGGCACCGGTTGCACCGCCCTAGAGTCGGCCCTGTTGCCATGACGTTTCCTATGCCCAATTTATATTTGATTATATGCCAACACCATTTTATGAAATACACTTGCTTTTTCAGGGCGTCATAATAAATCTTAACATATGTAGTCCTCACATTTTGTTCATGCATACATCACAGTGTCGGAATGGATTTGATACCTTGTGAGAAACAACAACATCTAAAAACAGCTTTATAATATCCAGCTGCAAACATCAATCACAATCCAGTAAAGCTCCATTTCCATTGAATCCTGGTTACCATGGGTGTCCGCAGACATTTTTTCAGGGGAGTGCATTATTTTAACATCATCCATCCTCTGCGTGGCACAATCTCAATACATAGCTGCCACTCTGCCAAGTTTTTTGATTGGTTATGTGTGACATTTCACATTTGCCATGTTTTTATGTGTGTCACTTCAATGACTTTGAGTGACGCTTTATTGTATGTGGAGTTGTATCATGGAGTATAAAGAGATTATTTGTAACAATAACGGCCTTTTCTAAATCGTAATGGTCTAGAAAGGCTTTGATATCTGCAGCAACATTAGACGCACACGAGGCTTACATTGGCATGTCATAACTTCAGGACGCTCTGTAGGCCATTGACAGGCAGAGCAACGCTGCAGCAGGGAGCCTGTCACCAGTACTATAGCAAGCCCTGTGCTCTTTAGTCCTGCATCTGAGTCTGCTAAAAGTCAGACAGTGGTGGGGATTACAGTGAAAGTTTGGAGCAGCAATGCTAAACAGCTGGGTTACTGGCACTACAGACAGAGAAAAAACACTGCATAAAATGAAGATTCCACTTATGATATTTTCTCCACCATGCTTTCTTTCTGGTGAAAGTAATTCCATCTGTAAATTCTTTTCTAGATTGACCACTTTTCTCATGGGTCAGAAATGTCTCAATTTTCATCTATTTCTAAAACAATCCCTGAACTAGTCAATCACAAGACAAAGCTCCAGAGGCTCGGACCATACTTTTGTTTTGCAGACTAGAACATTCTTAGCACACTCCTCTCTCTTTCCTACTTGCTTCCCCATCATTCCCGTCCATTCATTCATTACTATTCCGCTCTCAGTTGCTAGTCCTTTTCTTTTTAGGTCTCGCGACCTATCGATGTGCGCAAACGCATCGAGTGGAGCGAGAATTCAAGTGGCGAAAACATCGTCAAACTAAGGGCTTTCAGCCCCGCGGTTTTCATGAAGTTCACGTGAACAAGCACGCGCATTCAGGGCCAGCCCAGCACATCAAAGGGCTTCTCCTCCCCTAATTATTCATGGCCGGCCGCAGGCCGGCCGTACTCTCAGTTTCCCAAGCCTGCCCCCATCCTCCACGCATCTCCTTTCACCATGCCTGCACTCTGTACAGCCCAGCACATCAAAGGGCTTCTCCTCCCCTAATTATTCATGGCCGGCCGCAGGCCGGCCGTACTCTCAGTTTCCCTTGCCTTGCATGCAGTGAGAGGAATCAAGCCCCCAAGACCCACAGCTGGCCGTATACAAGACGCCACCCTTTTCAGACATGCAATTTTGCACGGTGCCTTCCACCGCCTGCATTGTCGTCCTGACCCAAGTGATCTCCCATGTCTAGAAACCGCTATTCTTTTCCCTGGGCCACAGTAGTGCATCGCAATCTTCAAGAATGTTTATGGACTTCAGTTCGAAGCAGCCAAAATTCTTTAAGAGCTGTACATAATATCATGGTTTCAAAACTAAAATTTCACAAACTGTATATTACCTTGCCCTGTACTTTAAATATTCAGGTTCAAAATAGTGTTTGACTTCGGATTTCTTCCTTGGGTTTACCCCGGTTACCTGCATATTCGTACTTTTTGTTCCTATTCCTCTTTTCTGCCGCAACATGTATTTTAGTACAGTCTATTTTTTTTTACTAGGGTTCTGACATTACAGTATTTTAATGTGACACCAAATGCTTCTATAGATTCATTATAGTTCTCGCCTCAGAGAGCCACACCTCCTCCTTTGATGTATTAGTTTCATAACTGTGCATTGCATTCCAAGCCTCGTTTTGAGCCACTTCTTGAAAGCGCATTCTTGCTTCGGACAGTGATGGTCGCTCGCTCGGTCTTTCACAATACTGGGGCACGGACTCCAGAAGACGCACATCAAATGATCTAGCTTACTGTGGGTAATCTACCCATCTTGGCCTCTTCTTTCAGACGCTGCTACTCCGGAGTGAGTAATAACAATGTTGGTGTATGCCTGGTACGCTTTCCTTTTCACTCGTCATTCATTTGTGATGGAATACATTTTAATTATTTTTCTCCTGCCTTACAGACTTAAATTCCAGAGCAAGAAACAGAAGGTTTTCACCCAAAACTTTTGGGCGTGCATGCACACTTGTTCATATAGGACTTTGAATGGTTATATCCATCCCTTGTCTAGAAGGGGCTTTCAGGTACACTCCTTTGGATCTTTACATTAATTACACAACATCGACTACCATTTTTGACTAAATCGACTCCATTAACTAGTACAGATATCCCCTCCATTTTCGATATCCTGAGCACTAGCGCCGCCAGTGACCATGAAGGATGCTTTTCCTGGACACCGGAATGAGCCATGGCAAACAGTCTGAGGAAGACTCACGCCGCACTGTAGAGGAGGTATCGGTTATTGAACCATGGACTGCTGAAAAGTGCCTGCAATTCTGACCGCAGCAGCATAGGCCCCTCCACAGCTCTGAGCACTTAATCACTCGAACGGATGGTGGCCGCTGAAGAAAGCAGCTTCATGAAAAGGAAAATAAAATCAGGCCATAATGCACTGAATTGAAAAAGATCAAACTACGCAACTACTTAAAAAAAATGAGGACGATCAAATGTAGGGTGCTAGTAAAATCCGAATCACAGCCTTAAACGTGACTTTTAGTCTGCTCTCCCAATGAATTTCCACTGTTTAACTTCGTCATGGGGGGGGGGTGTTTAATATCGCCACATCAAAGGCATCAATCACTCTCCCACAGGCTTCCCCAGCGCTGCCCCGCCCCCTGCTTCACGGCCAGGCCATCTGTTCCCAGCAGCAGCATTTCTCCTGCGCCAGGCCACATCAAAGGCTCTGTGCCACTTTCACCCACACAGCACCACTTTCAGACACGCAACGCCACTCACACCCACGCAAGCCCACTATCACCCACGCAACACCACACTCACCCACGCAACGCCACTCACCCAAGCAACACCACTCACACACGCAACGCAACTCATCCACGCAACGCAACTCATCCACTCAACCCCACTCATCCACGCAACGCCACTCATCCACGCAACGCCACTCATCCACGCAACCCCACTCATCCACGCAACGCCACTCATCCACGCAACGCCACTCATCCACGCAACGCCACTCACACATGCAATGCCACTCACCCACGCAACACCACTCACACATGCAACGCCACTCATCCACGCAACGCCACTCATCCACGCAACGCAACTCATCCACTCAACTCCACTCATCCACGCAACGCCACTCATCCACTCAACGCCACTCATCCACGCAACCCCACTCATCCACGCAATGCCACTCATCCACTCAACGCCACTCATCCACGCAACGCCACTCACACATGCAACGCCACTCACCCACGCAACACCACTCACACATGCAACGCCACTCATCCACGCAATGCCACTCATCCACGCAACCCCACTCATCCACGCAACCCCACTCATCCACGCAATGCCACTCATCCATGCAACGCCACTCACACATGCAACGCCACTCACCCACGCAACACCACTCACCCACGCAACACCACTCACACATGCAACGCCACTCATCCACGCAACGCCACTCATCCACGCAACGCCACTCACACATGCAACGCCACTCACACATGCAATGCAACTCACCCACACAACCCCACTCACACATGCAACGCCACTCACACATGCAACGCCACTCACACATGCAACGCCACTCACACATGCAACGCCACTCACACATGCAACGCCACTTACACATGCAACGCCACTCACCCACGCAATGCCACTCATCCACGCAACGCCACTCATCCACGCATGCCACTCATCCACGCAACGCCACTCATCCACGCAACGCCACTCATCCACGCAACGCCACTCACACATGCAACGCCACTCACCCACGCAACACCACTCACACATGCAACGCCACTCACCCACTCAACGCCACTCACTCACTCACTCACGCAAAGCCACTCACACCCACGCAGTGCCACTTTCACCCACACAGCACCACTTTCAGACACGCAACACCACTCACACCCAAGCAAGCCCACTATCACCCACGCAACGCCACTCACACCCACGCAGTGCCACTTTCACCCACACTGTGCAGTGCACAATAGGTCTCGCAGTAGGAAAGTTGGAGCTATTGGTTTTGTAAATGACAAAGCCCTTTATGTTTTTAAAATGAAAACAAAAATAAAAGTCATTGTTATTTGCAATTGTAATAGCTCCAACTTTCCTACTGCGAGACCTATTGGCAACGCCAGTGCTTGTTCTCTTTATGTTTCGTTTTTCTCTTGCGTTCCTCTTCTACCTCACTTCTTTTACCCTTGTCCCCCTGATCTTCATCCCCCTCTCGCTTTAATATCTCAACTTCTCTATCTTGTTCTTCTAACTCCTCAAGCTTTCCTGTGAGTGGTAACTGAGCGAGATCCAGGAAACGTAAAAAGGCGGAGTTGAAAAGAGCCTCAGGGAAGTCAGATGCTGACGGTCTTGTGTATGACGATTATGGGCAAGAGTAAAGAAAGGGGTGCAGGCTCGGGTGCTGTCAGCTGCACCCCGTTTAGAATCCACTACCTTTTACTGCGAGTGGCACTGTGCTCAAATGGGCTCGTGCAGAAAATACCTTTAGTCATATCGTTAAAAAAAATCAATCTATCCACGTCACCCCCAGTACGCCCGCACCGGAAGGACTGGTGATCCAGGGGAGGGGGCAAGCGCCCCTCCTTGCCCCCCCTGCGGACGCCCATGCTGGTTACATATCAAATATTTATATATATTGAATGTTTGATCTGATCAAGGGGAACTATGAGCTCTCTCCGTGAGAAGGTGCCCATTTAAGGGCTATATTATGACATCGAGTGCCAGACCCATAGGGACAATTATGTATCAAGTGAGAGCATCCTGATTGAAATCACGTTGTGTTTTAATTTTATTCTTGAATTAATTTGAAAATAATCAATTTCTGCTATTCAGTTATAATTGCATCATGCGACTGAAACGGACAATTATTAATTTTCCAGTTGGCAATAATCCTTTTTGTGCCTTGATCACGTGTTATGAACTTTGGTTTAAGCAAAGTACTAACGCTGACACAGTACGCCAATTTTTTCATTAACAATGCTTTATTGAATTGTTTATGTGTAACACACGTTATGCCTGACACTAAGATGGTGTTTTAGAGTGACATATCCCACGTGACATTATGATGTTTACTTTTTGTATTTAATGAGATGCGTCATGGCGGCCGCCTTACACTGACGAAGGCGTACCGCTGAAACGCGTTTGTGCATATTCTCTTTTGAGCCCAATAAATCCTATTAGGATTTAACCCCACAAGTGTGGCTTTCACTTTTGGAGCTTTTAATTATAAATGCGACCCTGCCGGCACGAGACCGGCATCCGCTACAGAGTGCGCTGGTGAACTACGTCAGGACTTTGGAGCGTGGAACACTTGAGAGGAACCACTGCACCGCTCTTAGCAGCAAGGCAACAGCCCCCGTGTGAGATCCCAATCAAGGAGCATTGATCAGAAGACCGCATGAGGCATGCGGTAAGAGCCTATGCCGTTTACTCCCAACGGGGACACTGTTTATCCTTATCTCTGCATTCATAAGCATAGTGAGGGGGGCAGTGCACTTGGCAGTTCCAACAATCCAATTAACTTCATGTACAGCGAGGCGGACCGCCGTGACGCAGCCTCTGACATTTTCAAGACGAGACCTGGATCTCACCTTGTAGTAGATACAGGGACCCAGGGTCAACCCCAGCAAGGTCTCAAAGCCAAATACCAACAATTGGAAAGGCTATATGAATGGGAAACCAGGAAGTGGTGGGAGTCTACCTCCCTACAACACTATATCGACGTACACAGAGTGCCCAAGGGACTTAGAATCTACACCATACCAGCTTATGAGAGTCCGAACCCTAAACTTTTGGACGAATGGGCTGAATATACCGCCGCATCATCCAAGGGAATGCTGGTAATTTTGGTTAAATTCGCCTGGAAAGACCGACAGGAAACACTGGACAGTATCAGCGAATTCGAAAAGAAGATCACTGAAGAAGGGGACAAATCTGAACATGAGGCACTGCGAGCGCAAATAAAGAAAAGACTTTGAGCATATGAGGGCAAAACCAGACAGCGCAAACAACAAAAATTTGAGAGGGACACCAGAGATTACGAGCAAGGTTGAAACCTTACATTCACTCGTAAATACGACGCCCCGAGAAGAGACTTGAGGAGAAATAGATCCCAGCAACAAGCAGGATCTCGGGACACCTCAGAATCCGAGGTCTCAGGGGTAGAACAATCAGAGGGAGAAATAGGTGGAGGGGCAGGAGTGAGTGGACCAATACCTCGCCATTTTCACGTGGAATTCGACCTTATCAGACAGTCGTGGCTAAGAGGTGGGAAGGGAAGACCGCCAGAACCAGCCACAAACGCACCAGGAGAGGTGGGGGGCACCCGCCCAAAACGAGGGGCAGGAACCTACACCAGACCCAAGAGAACCACTCACTACAAGTAATGCCGTCCACATAGGTTACTAATGCTGAAAATCTGACAATCATCAACCTGACTCCCAAAACGCTGACACCCTCTGAGAAATCAGTCCTACAGTTAGGACTAACTTTTTACCCAACAAACAATTTTGAATTTGTCCAAACACGCATAGATATCTTCAAACTGGTACGAAAAATCAAACTTTAAAAGTTCTTCAAATTGAAAGGCAGCAGTTCGGATTTTCCGCCTCAACCATCAGATAGTAGTCCAATTAATGATCAACAATTGGAGCTACTAGAGGATCTTAACATGAAAGGCTCCACAGTGAACACTGATGATCCAATAAATACAACCATTGGATCGAGTCCCATCACTTCACAAAGCAGACAGGCTAGTCCATTCAAACCAGTGTCCAAATTTGTCCCACAGACACCTCTGGATACGATCGATGTTTGCCATGAGAAAGTGATGCTAAATCTTTGGCAACTCAGAGAGAATGAAGGAGGCAACAACAAGTCTTTGTGGAATCTTACGTACGACCAAAGGAAAGCAGAGAAAGACCTCGAATCAGACAAGAGCATAGTAATTAAACCCTCTGATAAGGGCGGCAATGTGGTTTTACAAACACGCACCAATTATTGCAATGAAGCCCTTTCCCAACTTAGCAACCGGGACACCTATGTGCCTATCACTATGAAAGACTATCTGGAGAGCATCACCCAGTATGAGGCACTGATTCTAAAATGGTACAATAAAGGCATGCTTTCTGTGGAAGAGTACAGATTACCCACTTTCTATCACCTGCCTACGGTGCATAAGGATGCGGAGAAACCGCCAGGACGTCCAATAATCTCCTCCATTGGTGGCTTGCTGGAGAATATGTCTAGGTTCATCGACTTTTATCTCTTTCCTTTCTTTGAAGAATTACCCTCCTACACCAGAGATACGAAAGATTTCTTACGGTACATTGAAGGAAGTCCATGGGAACCTGACTTCCTTATGGTGACTCTAGATATAGCTAGTCTATATACTAGTATCTGACATGAACATGGCATTGATGCTATTTATCAGATTCTGCAACAATGACCGTCGAGACTCACAGATCACAGTAAAATGCTGATTGACTTTTTACGTTTCTGCCTGTTTAATAATATTTTTATTTTTCAGGATCAGATCTACCGACAAAAATGGGGGACGGCCATGGGAGCCTGCTTCGCCCCCAGCTACGCGAACTTGTTCGTTGGCTGGTGGGAGAAGCGGGTGGCATGGTCGGACTCCTGTGACCAGTGGGTTGAGAAAACCATTATTTGGAGACGTTACATTGACGATCTCTTTCTTGTCTGGCGAGGCAGTAAAGAGTCAGTCCACGAATACATCAGACACTTAAATAGCAGCAACTTGAATTTAAGGTTTTCTGGTGAAATTAGTGCTACTGAGGTCAACTACTTGGATGTCAGGGTTTTTATAGTAGATGACAGGATGCAAACATCACTATGCAGGAAGCCCACAGCGGGCAACTCAATGCTTCATGCACGTAGTAGCCACCCAACCAGTCTAAAAAATAGCATCCCCTTCGGGGAACATTTGCGTATAAAACGCAATAGCTCTAGGTCCGAAGATTTCTTGGAGGTTGGGGCAGAGTGTCTCAACAGATTTCGGGAGCGTGGGTACAAAGAAAAGGTCCTGAGTGAAGCATGGAAAAAAACACAGTCAAAGAATAGAACTGACTTGATAAATGATGTCCCTAGAGAGAGGAGTGTGGGTACTAGCAATCTTAGACTCATCACCAATTTCTCCAATGCGGCTAAGAGTCTAAAGAAAATTATGTATTCCAATTGGAGTATATTGAAATCCGAACCTATCTTTGGCCGCGATATCCCTGCATACCCATCTGTGACCTTCCGCAAGACCAGATCACTTAGAGACCATTTGGTACAAAGCCACTTACCATCCACGAGTAGAGGCATACAGGGACTTAAAGGATTTTACCCATGCAGCAAATGCAAGGCGTGTGCTGACAGTAAAAAAAGACACATGCTACTCCATACCAGGGAGAATAGATCCGATAGCCATCAACAAGTTCATGAATTGCCTGACACCGTATGAGGTCTACTGCCTAAGCTGCTCATATGGTCTTAGGTATGTAGGAAGCACGATCCACCTAGCTAAAATCTGCATCAAAGGGCCATCCAAAATAATGACAGTACCTATCCAGTAGCACGCCATTTTCAAGCTTACCACAATAGTAATCGCAGACTTCTGAGATACTTCCGTTTAGATCATGTGGCTAGAGACCCAAGAGGCGGTGATAGGGAGAAACGCCTGAGGAGATTGGAGTCTTGTTACATTATAGATCTGGCAACAAAAACACCTTTGGGACTGAAAATGGGAGAGGAACTCAGGGTACACTTGTAAATACTGTATCTATCACAATTTGGGTTTAGCAGTCAGTAGTGGGATTTTTGGTTACCAAGCAATGAATTTAGTTAGCGTTTCAGCTCAGATTTATTATATCTGTGCAGTTTAAGTGTGTGATGTCCACAATCATGTGGTTTCCTTTCCGTTCCGTAATATTGCCCATCTAAGGGCTTTATTGAATGTTTGATCTGATCAAGGGGAGCTATGAGCTCTCTCCGTGAGAAGGTGCCCATTTAAGGGCTACATTATGACATCGAGTGCCAGACCCATAGGGACAATTATTATTAAGTGAGAGCATCCTGATTGAAATCACGTTGTGTTTTAATTTTATTCTTGAATGAATTTGAAAATAATCAATGTATGCTATTCAGTTATAATTTCATCATGCGACTGAAATGGACAATTGTTAATTTTCTAGTTGGCAATAATCCCTTTTTTTGCCTTGATCACGTGTTATTAACTTTGGTTTAAGCAATGTACTAACGCTGACACAGTATGCCAATTTTTTCTTTAACAATGTTTTATTGAATTGTTTATGTGTAACACACGTTATGCCTGACACTAAGATGGTGTTTTAGAGTGACATATCCCACATGACCTTATGATGTTTACTTTGTGTATTTAATGAGATACGTCATGGCGGCCGCCTTACACTGACGAAGGCGTACCGCTGAAATGCGTTTGTGCATATTCTCTTTTGTACCCAATAAATTCTATTAGGATTTAACTCCCCATGAGTGCTGGCTTTTACTTTTGGAGCTTTTAATATATATGTATATATATATATATATATATATCTCAGCTCCGAAATCCTGGCAATACCCAGCCGGGTCACAGGAATTAGCACTCTCGAGCACAGCAGTGTTCTTTAGCAGGGAAGTTTATTCAAACATCAGTGATGTCACTGACCATGTCATGAATGATGTAATATGTGACATGATCAGCAGTGGATTGCGGGTGCGTGATATATAGTTAGTGCAACTAACTATATATGCGAATTTCAATGGTTTTGTGTGAGTAAAATAAGGTTTTGTAAATGCTAATCCCTAACTATATATGGCCTAAAACCTATGGTTTTTTCAGTGAATTTTCAAGGTTTTGTAAATGCTAATTCCTAACTATATATGGTCTATAACCTATGGTTTTTTCAGTGAATATATATATATATATATATATATATATATATATATATATATATTGCATACCAAAGTGCCCTGAAGCTTTCACATGACGCACACAGCAGCCAGCCTGCTCGAAAGCCTTTCCTGACAGCTCGCATTTCCTTTCACGTTATAATTCTTACGCCTGACGCGTTTCAAGACTTTTGTCCCTTCTTCAAAGGCAGCTTCTTTACAAGTGAGTTACAGATTACTCCCATTTATTCAAATTAACCACGTGACCCATGGTGGGCTGTGCTGGGTTCAAAACAATAGCGTGGTGCATCTTGACGCTGGAAGTTCGAAAATGGGAGTCACATTGCATTTACCTTAGTAGGTTCTGTACTCACAAGAATGATTGAAAGCAATTGTTTCCTTAGTAGGATCCTGAAGGGTTTGCGAGATAATTAAGTCTGGCTCGCTGCGCTGTATTGGTTTTAATCAGTTTCAAACCACAGCCTCTTATTGTCCAAGATTGTGCAGTCCTGTCACGGCGGGGCCGCCGTGTGGAATCATTTTGCATACCAAAGTGCCCTGTGTTTTGAACCCAGCACAGCCCACCATGGGTCACGTGGTTAATTTGAATAAATGGGAGTAATCTGTAACTAACTTGAAAGGAAATGCGAGCTGTCAGGAAAGGCTTTCGAGCAGGCTGGCTGCTGTGTGCGTCGTGTGAAAGCTTCAGGGCACTTTAGTATGCACAATATATATATATATATATATATATATATATATATATATATATATATATATATATATATATATTCACAATTTCCCAATCACCAACGGACAAGGTAAGGGCCACTCAGGGGAGTCTTCGGGAAGTTTTTTATTAAAACAGCATGCCATGATGCATTTCGGCCTATATATATATGAATAAAAATGCTCTCTCCCGCAAAGAGAGAAAGCACAACACAGCTCCGGAGTGCAGAAAACGGCTTTATTGATTTTATCGCACGCAGTGACACCAGTCCATGAAACGTTGTGGCAGACGCGTTTCAGCCTTGGTTGGCTTTCTTCAGTGCCGGTTCCATGGGCTCCTCATTGCTTTTGGTGGCTAAACCAAACCAACGATTTTGTACTGTCCACTTTCACTCGGGTGATTACTTGTCCCTCCTCCATCTCAAGGGTGTGTTAGCATCTCACGTTTATCCTGCCAGGTAGTTGGAGTCCTATATATATATATATATATATATATATATATATATATATATATATATATATATATATATATATATATATATATATATATATATATATATATATATATATATATATATATATTCAATGAAAAAACCATAGGTTATAGACCATATATAGTTAGGAATTCGCATTTACAAAACCTTATTTTACTCGCACAAAACCATTGAAATTCCATATATAGTTAGTTGCACTAACTATATATCGCGCACCCGCAATCCACTGCTGATGATGTCACATATTACATCATTCATGACATGGTCAGTGACATCACTGATGACATCTCAAATGACATCACTGATGACATCACTGATGACATCTCAAATGACATCACTGATGACATCTCATTTGACATTACTGATCACATCACTGATGATATCATTCATGTGATAATACAATGAACCTCTTCAGACTCTAATATAACCTTAGATACAATCAGTGTAAACAGACACTCACAGACTGTCACTCATCCATGGAGTTACTCACACACCTAGTCAGTCATGCAAAGAATCAATCACACCTCCATTTCCTCAACTATACAGTTATACAAACTTTACTTATTCAAACATATACTAACACATATTTATTCTCTTATACAATCCCTGATACAAGTTCACAATGATCCATACAGCCACTCACACATTCACTGGCTCTTATGCACAGTTATTTATATATGTCAACTCTCACATGTACTGTGTTTTACATATATACTTACTTTGACATGTAGCACTGAGATATCCATTCACTCACCAATACACTCATGCACACAGTCAACCGCCCATACAGCTGTTTCCACATGCACTTTTGAACCCATACATCTAGTGAATCCACTGCTCACACATCTATGCACAGAGTCACACACCCCCTAGACACCCGCACACACACACTCGCTCTCCCATACAAATACTTGGGCAACCAATCAATAACCCATATAGTTACTCATATAGGTACAGAATAACACATGCATCATCTTATACAACAACAGACATACTGATGCACACATTCAGACAGTTTAGTCACTAACCAATGCACTCAGTGAGACACATTTAATCACTCTCTCATACAGTCAGTCATGCACCTACTAAATCCTTTATCCAGACACTTATACATCCACTCATTCTTCAATATGTAAGACATATTTTAACTTTACAGAAACATACAGTCACTGGATAATGTCATCAGTGATGTCATCAGTGATGTCACTGACCATGTCATGAATGATGTAATATGTGACATCATCAGCAGTGGATTGCGGGTGCGCGATATATAGTTAGTGCAACTAACTATATATGGAATTTCAATGGTTTTGTGCGAGTAAAATAAGGTTTTGTAAATGCGAATTCCTAACTATATATGGTCTATAACCTATGGTTTTTTCATTGAATTTCATTGGTTTTTTAAAAGCTAACATCTGTAGCTGTAAAATGTATTATTCTTTAAATCCCAAAATATATATAGATATTTATTGATAATTTTTTTTAAATATTTTTTTATTCGCTTCTATTTCGCGAACCGGGAAGCTTTCCGTTAGCTCATCTTGATGCCGCGATCTAGTCCGCGAACCGGTCAACGTTACGTTAGAGGAACAGTGACGCGTCGCGGAAGCGCGACATATCACGTTATCGCGTAATGCGTCTAATGACGCGTCGCGTTAGCGCTCCCGGAAGTGCTCCGGACCGCGGTCCAAAAGCGATCTGGGACGCGGCGCGCGCCGCGTAACGTAAGCGGAACAGGTCATGTGACTTGTTTATCAAACTTCTCATTGGTTCATTTCACTTTTGGTTTCCAAATGATGTATGACTAGGTCATGTGCCCTAAAAATAACACTTTTCATTGGCTCAGAACTTTTGTTTTCCCCAAATCATGTAAACCCCTCCTTATTTCCTCACTCTGACTTTCATCTTGGTGAGAGAAAGACCATTTATCTGAAGATCCACAATGGCTTCCATTCTTGCTGCAGCTGGTGGACCCCCACCACCACCTCCACCTCCTCATAAGAAGAGAGGACCACCTAGTCAAATTCTGACTAACAGAGAGGAGGAAGATGAGGAAGAAGAAGAAGAGGAGAGAGAGGGACAACAATTTGTTGATGAGTTGCCCCGGGTTTCTAAACGAAAATCCAGTTTTATCTGGCAGTTTTTCACCATCCCTCCTGGAACAAAGAAAGTGAATGCAAAATATGCCACCTGCCTCATCTGTGATCACACATTGTCGAGAGGCACAGAAAAGAAGTACAGTATGGGGAACTATACAATGCATCGTCACATGAGCAGGTGGCATCCCTTGAACTACAGCCGGGCTGAGTTAAGGGATCTTGTAGACAATCCGACGGCAACTCCTGTGGCAAGATCTACATCCACATTGTCTTTGACGGGAAGAGAGGCACAAGAGACTGTGCCAAACATCCAACCTAACTTCCAGCACATAAAGTTATCTTGTGTTCACTGTGGTGAAATGCTGTCATATGGCAACATGAGTGTCAACCTCATGAACATTGCATATGAAAATCATAAATGCCATAATGCACCCAAAAAGTAATTTTCTTTTTTTTGCTCCAGTTGAGCCGTTTTGAAAGCCTGTTTTTTGTTGTCTCCCCTCCATAAAAAAAACAAAAAAAACATAAAACAGTTCTAAAAATACAAAAAAATCAAAAAATGTTCAAAAAATAAAAAAAAAATATAAAACACCAAAAACAAAAAAAAACAGTTCTTTTCAGAACTACCTCCCCTTTCAAACAAAATTGCTAGAATGTTTATCACTCTGGCAAGCTCTATTTCTTTTGATTCGCTTCAAGTTCGCTGACCGGTTCGCGAACTTTAAGCGAACTAAAAAAATATTTTTTTAAAAAAAAGAAGAGTTAGTATAAGGGAAGTAATCAGGGAATAATGTAAAAAGAAAGACAGCTAGAGAGAGTAAATGAGAGATAGTGTCAATGACATCATCAGCAGTGCATTGCGGGTAAAAAGAGTGGAAAACATTTACCTTATAATTCTTGTTACCTTTTTTAAATATTTTTCCATACTTTCAATCTGTAAAACAAAGAACAAACATTTCAAAAAATATTAAAACATGTATTTAAAAATTAGAAAAGACAAGGGAAAAGGTTCAAAAACAAACAGTTTTTCAACAACTTTGACATTTACAGAAGTCTCTGCTTCTCTACGTTCACTACACAATCCTAAAGATATATATTCGAAAGAAACTGTATCTTGATGTTGCTGAACTGAGGCCTATTTTGGAACATGATGTTTTTCTTGCACTGCTAATGTCTCACAATAGTGATGCAATAGCAGCGCAAAAAAGATGTAAAGCCATAAAAAAATTGTGTCTAACATTGTAAATGATTGTTTTAGGATGCAAATAAGATGTGTGCTTTCAAGAGCTTTCTTTGAGGTGAGGCCTCTTTTTTTTTAAAAAAAAAAAACACTACCCAGAAGTACAGCACTCTAAGCCTTAAAATTGATATTTACAGAACTCAGCTTACCCATATGTACCACACATTTCTAAATGTATATCATAAGGACAAAAAGCATAACATTAATTATACATGTTAAATGGTTTATTTTTGCTGTTCTCAGAATGTATCAAATTTCACTTAAATCAGTGACTTGAAGGTATTCATCATGTAACAGCGGGGAAAAAAAAACACAATCAAAATGACTGTGTTTAAAAAACCCATACAACCTAAGAAATCTGATTTCAAAACTTCTTAAAATTAACTTACTTTCAATGACGTCGAAGGATCTCCTATAAACAGCATCCACTCTGTTGTGCTTTAAATATTTTCAGCCCGCCACTTTCTGAAAGAAAACCTCCATCGATACGTGAAATATGTTACATAGAAAAAAAACTTCTCTCATTATATCACATGTTTCCACTAGGCCAAATCATGTTGCCGCGATTCGCAAATCTTGTAATTCTTCCAATCAAATCCCGACATTTTCTATTTTCGCAACTTTCAAAAATAAAATATTTGAGATTATTTTCACAATCCTGGACTACTAATATCTTACTCTTCTTTGTCACTCATGTTCTCCTTTTCCTATGACACTGATACTGCTTACTATGAAGCAGACTTACTTGCATCAGGTTTATATAGTTGAATTTTTAATCGAGACAGCATTGCAGACTTACATTCCCTCTACTTAAAATTTTGGTTTTAAAAACACCAGGTAAGAATTTTTAAGGTCAAACGGCAATTTTTTTTTGAACGTTACAACAGAATCATTACAGAATGACCAGCCGTTTCCAGACTTTAAGTAAGCTGTATAATGTCCTGATGTAGTTGATGAACCATCGTGATAGATAATTGCTACAGTAACAAAAGTCCTCCCTGATATTGACAGCTGAGAAGCCACAAAATTTTTTATTAAAGTTGACAATTTTGTTCCATCAGGCCTACATCGTTGCATCATTAAAATGACATACTGGCCATATCTACGTATAAATAATGTTGACATCATATCACATTTACATTGACTACACTCCATGTTGTGATCCGCTGCATTTACTAGCTTATTAAAGGAGACTGATTTACTGTCTGGCAAAGTTAAATATATAAATCTTTCTGAGTCTACACTAGTAGTACTTGATACCATACAGTTCTCGCAGTCATGCTGCCATTGATAAGAAAGCCCAAACAGGTGATCTACATCTACACCCTCAACTTGCAATATATCAAGCATATACATTAAAAACTCCTGACAATCTTGCTGATTATTTTCAGAGAAGTCTGTTTGACCTGAACATTCATCTAACAGATAACGAACTTCAGACACACTTTCTACTTTTGTTCGATCAGTGCTACATTTCTCGAAAACAGAATTCAACAAACAGCATAAAATTTGTTCAGAATTCAACAGAATCTGTTCTTTTAAACTCTCTAGTGAAAAGAGAACATTAACCACTACATTTGCATAGCAGTTGACACCAGAACTGTTTTCAAATTGAAAACCGACAACATCTTCAACAGAATCCACTTTATTTCTGCTAACAACTTTCGGTTCATTGACTTTTAGTCTTTTTGCAACAACTTCCCTACTATTACTACTATTTCTACGTTTCCGGCCTACCACACGTTTCTCAAACAAAGGATATTGAGGCAAATGTGGCGCATACTCTCTTCTTAACCTATTGTATTCCTTAACACAATCTAGATCCGCACAAATGTTTGTGACATCACAGTCAATCAAGTACAATCCCGATAAAGTTCTAACTCGCGACAATGCCACATATGCCATACCCTCCTTGAACACTGAACTGCCAATATTCACCAATGCACAGTCTACACTTAAACCTTGCGATTTATGGATTGTCACCGCATATGCCAAGCAAACAGGAAACTGTTTACGGCGAACATATAAGTCTTTAACAAGCAAAAACCTAGCAGAACAACGAGCAATTTTCTGTACTTCCTCAATACCATCAAATTTAATTCTTAAAAATTCTATTCCATCTCTATTTCTGTATTTCTCAAAATCAACAACATTACCCATTGATCCATTTACCAGACCTCTTTCTACATGTAAATTCCGTCTCAAAATGATTCGGCAATTTAAACACACATTCAGAGTCTTTTCAAAACCCGCTGTCTTAGATATAGTCTTCTCTAATGAATCCAATTTTGATTTCAAATTATCTGACAAAATAATTGTTGATCCCATATGCTCTAATTTGTCGATAGCTTCAAGTTTCACAATCTCTTGCTTTTCTAAATTCAACATTTTGTTGTTGAAGATGGCACATTCTGCAAGAGTTGGCATGAGACATATCCCGGATTTCTTCTCAGTAATTTTCTGAAAAATATTCTCAGGCACAATCTCTTGTTTGGGATACAAATTTGACAGTAACCGTGCATTTAAAGCTTCTTTCCCATACTCGGTCACTTTTCCAATTCTAATATCTTGTAGAATATTCTTGTAATCTTCATCCTTTGCCTGACGCATATTTTGATGCAGTTCTGCATAATTGAAGTTTAACCATATATTGACGTTGCCAATGCTCCCTAGGCACTTCCTGGTATCTTCATGCGTGAGTATTTTGAACACAGGTTGACCTTTTACTGGTGTCAGCTGTAGAAGATCTCCGAAAACAATAATGTGTTTCCCACCAAATAAGACATCATATTCAGTTTTAAGTACTTCTTGCAGTCTCAAATGCACAAAGGCAAGCATGACATTGGAAACCATGCTTACTTCGTCAATGATAAGTAGTTTCATTTTCCTCAAAACTCTTGAAACTTCACAGCAAGCATCTCCAGATAACTTGTTGTATTGTAATTTGTTGTCATGCTCCACCGGCAGCATCAATAGACGATGCAAAGTAATACCTTTAATATTATGTGCTGCCAGTCCAGTAGGAGCGGTGACAACACAAGACAGCGATGACTCAGTCCTTTCCTGCAAATAACAAGAGATTGCTTTAATGAGGAAACTTTTTCCAGTTCCCGCTTCTCCACTCACGTACAGTCGGACAGGCTTCAACGACGTACACGAGCACTCTTTCTTCTCATGACTTAATCCGTGCTCAATTTCCTTGGTAACTTCATCATATATTTTCCTCTGCTCAACGTTGAGTTGTTTTTCCAAGTCTTGTAAGTTAACTGAATCCTCCTGAGCATGTGCCATGGCTCTTTCTACTTCATTCATAGCAGTGGCAGCTTCATTTTCGATAATAGGTCCTCCAAGTGGATCTTGACTCAATGAAACAGAACTCTGACTGTCCTGAGAACTGTCTCTGGCAATCTCAGCTGCAATCGTTGCTTCCTGCTCAATTTCCAAAGTTAGCATTTCTTGATATTTAGAAAAAGCAGGACATTCTATGGACTCCTTGGCTGCATTGAAAGAGTCTTCGTAACAGAGGAAATCTCCAAGCAGTTCCTCTTCTGCACGCCAAGGCTTGAAAAGTTGCAAAAGTGCTAAATAGAAAAACTCCTTTTTTTCTGGAGATTCGCCACTTAATTTTCGATGGTTTACTAATTGGCATTTTCTTTGCTTGACCAGGCATCCCTCACTTCCAATTACAGCATACACTCCTTTCTCAATATCTTCTTTGATGTTCCTCTTGAATATATAATTTTGGAGAACCTCATATAGACAAACATTCTCAAGGTGACTGCTTCGATTTGGATAATATGTATCCAACATGTTGGTCTTCAAAATGTCGGTACTGTTTGGTTCCTTTTCTGCCAAATACTCAATTTCCCGAACAGGTTTTAGAACTCGATTTCGCGTTGCAGCAAGACCAAGACTCGCCCAAACGAGACTCCTGGATTTGGCATAGAGACTTGCTGAAGACAATCGATCAGAACATTCGTAAGCTCCGATTTCTCGATGCGACAACATCTTCAGACTGAAACTGTACAACTTCTTGCTGAGGCTCTTTTCATGGGAAATGTCCTCCCACATATCCTTCAGTTCAGTCTTTTCTTTTTTGGTGATGTAAGATGTCACATACCGAGCCACAGCCATACAGTTGTCAGCCACAAACTGTATATCCATGTTGGCATTCCACATGGACAAAATCACTGGGTTGTAGTCATTGATGTACTTGGACTCTTCGTTCCTTTTCAAATTGTATGTATTCTTGGGTGATTTCCTCGTCACATTATGTCGCAGCGAAGACATCAAACTGTTCACTCTTCCTTTAGAAATCACCGGTCGTGGAAAGTTGAAACGACATTTGGTGTAGAACTTGTCCTTGTTTCTGAATTTACGACGACAGTACTTTCCACAACGATGGCTTTGGAAACGTAGAACTTGTTCTCTTAGACTTTTCTTCTCCGTTGCGTTTGGAACAGCACACGTAGAATACTGTTCGATGAAATTCATCACTAAGTCATCCGGATCTGTTCCAAATTTAGGTGCATCCTTGATCCACAGCAACATATGTATATGAGGGGCACCTCTTGCTTGGTACTCCTTTCTCCAGAAGAAATCCAACACCTCTCCAAGAGGTGGATTCTTTTTATTTGTGATGAAAGACATCATAGCTTCAAATCTATGATTGAAGTACCTGCATACATTCACAGGATCCAAAGAACACAGTTCTCCAGGTGTCTTGAATTCAATATTTTCAATATTTCCATTTGCCTCTCGTAGAAATTCAAGTAAGTCATCCCAGCCATACTCGGCACAGCTCAGAGTGAGGAACCATGTCGGAGTTCCTAAGTTCCTCAGCATACATTTTAAGTCACCATGACGACGGTACCAGTACTCATTAGTACCACGCTGACACGCCATGAGATTAATTAAGTGAGAATCCAAAATACTGTCTTGGACATTGACTTTATGCATAAAGTCACTTGCCGAGATGTTTCGCATCTGTATACCACTTTTTAAGATGTGGTTCACTGCATATGACAGTCCAGACAGATCGCTTTCAAACAGGAGATGAAACAAATAGGGAATGCATTGCCGAAACCTAGGATCTTCTGCATACAATCGTAAAGTCCGGTATTCAGACGCAGGAATTTCACGAGGTCGCTCATCATATCTTCCTCCTTGACCTATGGGAAATAGCTGTGGGAAACACCGAGCTTCCAAACTTTCCTCCCAAACACTAATGGGACTCCCTTTGGCTTGTTTCATTTGAAACAACTCAATAGCATTCCCCATGACTTCCTTGGAATGCAAAGGATGAACACTATAATGTTCATATATTTCTTCACTTTTAGAGGCCTCTAGTTTCTCAATTTGGCCAGCACACAAATCGCTATCCTCTTCATCACTTACTTCCTCTTCTGCAACATATACATTCTTATAGTACTTATTATTTTTCTTCAAATACACTGTTGCCTTTTTGACTTTCCTAACATCCACTAAATCTTGCCATATTTTCTTATTCTTTGTCGGAACCCCATTAACCAAGATAACCAGAGGTTCCTCTTCCACTTTTTCTATTCCAATTGTGTTAATGTTTTTGTTCAAATCTAGAGGCAAATAAACAACTCTTCCCTTTAATCCTCTCTGTAAATCTGCTGGAGGCAACTTCCCTGTCTTTGGCTCCATTCTTACAATAGCCTGAAAGGGATGGATACTTTGAATCAAAATAGATTCATAAGTATTTAAATCCTTCAATTCAGAAGGAATCTCAACCAATTCCAGATTATTATGAACTGCCCTAGCAGGCATCTGGTTTTGGTTTAATTTATTACAACAATAAGTACACACACGTTGATCCGATCCCAAATCAAAATAATTTTCTACCATCAAGTATGTGGCTAAATCCTTCCATTCACTATTATTTTCCCTTTCACTTTTTGCATATAAATCCACTAACTTAATCTGATTCTTGTAATAAGTGCGTCGACAACATACACAAGTGAAATTAGGCCTCTCACTTGATTTCATCTGAAACGTGGCAATTTCCTTCTGAAAATTATCTGTACTGGAAACCTGTACATTATCTTCCACATTACCCTCTACTTCAGGGTCAATTTGAACATTCTCATCTTTACTACCAAAGTAACAAAACTCAATTTCTTCACAAATATTTTTCACATCTATTTCAGAACCATGCAAAAGAGCAGCACATAACTGTTTAAGCATAATTGCTGGACTCTTAGCATAATACAACATTCTCACTAATTTTCTCACTTTATTATGATGCACTGCTAGCATCCTGAAATGATGAAAAACACTCTGGCATACTCTCCTGGAAAGACAAGCCAGTGAATGACCACGCAAACCTGTCATTTGTCTCACTCTGCAAGGATCTAAATCTTGCAACAACTTCATTTTCTGCTTCAAACTTTTCTTATTAAATGTCCGTATAAAATCACAAAGCAAATTGATGGAAACCTGTCGCACACTGCAAATAGAACTACACTTCCAAATGTACACAGGACCCTTAGGACGTCTTCCTAAAACCTCATCACTTAGCGCCTCTTCTGTCTCTGTTGTCACAAGTTGTTCTTTTTCAACTGGACAACCATCCTTCACTTCATAAGCTCGACCATTGATGTCAACTGCATGCACCAAATCATTATCCTGAAAATAAGTCTCTTCATTAAAAAATGCCTCAGAACTTGAACTATGCATCCATTCTCCAGAAAAAACTTCACAAAAGTTAGTACGATTTACTACTCTCTTCCATCTACTTTTTGTTTTGAAATCAGAAATTACCTTGCTTAGTTTCCTAATTCTATTGATTACCAAAATAAACAACTTTCGCTTGATTTCAAAAGCATGATCAATAATTTTCTCTACATTTTTCTTCTTCCTATAAAATGCCGCTTTCTGTTGGCCTTTCTTTTTAATATTTTTCAATAAATTAACTAATATCCTATTACGGAACATTCGTTGTCGAATGTCCCTAAACTGTTGTTTCCTTCTACTATCATGCACAGAGTTATCTCTTCCTCTACCAGTAACATTTGTGATGTGTCTCTCCTTTCCATTTAAATTACGTTTTTTTTTGTGAACAGACACATTTTTTTGTGCAAAATTTTTTTTACTACAAATATTTCTTAAGAATGATTTCGTGCTCTTACCCGGCCCTTTCTTGGTGTTTTGACAAGTATTTGGGGAAGAGGACTGCTGCAATAAAACATCATCCTGCTGTCTTTGACGTTTTCTAGCCTTTCGTATTCGACTTCTGGAAGGCATTTTCCAAACTATGAAAGAATCTGCAGTTGAATCTGTGAAAAAATATAATATAAAATGTTATTAACCACTATTACCAAACAGTAAATAAATAACAGTCATCTAAAACTTAATGCCGTACTAATTATTTAACATAGCAAATATTTTCCACCAGCACTGCAAATGCTCTTAGCCATGTTATCCACTTCCTAAAAATAACATCAAAGACACTAAAATGCCTTCTAAATATGAACCCAAACAACCTATGAAGCAATGTGGAAAAAACTGCCGCAATGCATGAATATAGCAGAAAAATCAGCGACATTCATGCATTTTCCAGCAAATGCTCTTAGCCATGTTATCCACTTCCTATTAAATAACATGGCTAAGAACTGCTCAGGGCACCATGAGGAACGCTTTCCATTTAAAAAGGGAAAAATAACATCAAAGACACTAAAATGCCTCCTAAATATGAACCCAAACAACCTATGAAGCAATGTGAAAAAAAACGGCCACAATGCATGAATATAGCAAAAAAATCAGCGATAATCATGCATTTTCCAGCAAATGCTCTTAGCCATGTTATCCACTTCCTATTAAATAACATGGCTAAGAACGGCTCAGGGCCCCATGAGGAACGCTTTCCATTTAAAAAGGGAAAAATAACATCAAAGACACTAAAATGCCTTCTAAATATGAACCCAAACAACCTATGAAGCAATGTGAAAAAAAACGGCCACAATGCAAGAATATAGCAGAAAAATCAGCGATATTCATGCATTTTCCAGCAAATGCTATTAGCCATGTTATCCACTTCCTATTAAATAACATGGCTAAGAACTACTCAGGGCCCCATGAGGAACGCTTTCCATTTAAAAAGGGAAAAATAACTTCAAAGACACTAAAATGCCTTCTAAATATGACCCCAAACAACCTATGAAGCTCTAACAGTACATATCCTGAAATTTAATTCATTTCAAAATTCGTTTTTAAACACAGCATATAAATCAATTGTATACCTGCATTCATGAAGAAATAACTAAAAATATCCTTGAGACACATGAAAGTGTTTTCTGGAATGCCCTAGCACCATTTTTGGGACACTATTAACATGGCTAGGTAACTCCCATAATCAAAATCTAAATTTGCGAAGCACAAGTGGGAGCGTATTTACAAGACACTTGTCCCATGAGGAACACTTTACATTTTAAAAGGCGAACACAACATCTTAGACACTCAAATACCTTATAAATATGGCCCAAAACAACCTATAAAGCTCTAGCAGTACATATCCAGAAATGTAATTGATTTCTTAAATCGTTTTTAAAAGCAACATATCTGTTTCAGCTTACATAACAGACCATGAAATGGCCTCCATGTATTACAATATCTTGTGTTACTGCATGCCAGAATGTTACACCAAATATGCAATTATAATTTCTCTATGAAACTAATTCTATTAGTATATCACTAGAGACAAAACCACATTTTAAAAACACAGCTTTCTTCATCATTTTCTCCTTAAATCATACTATTCTCTATCTAAATTAAATAAATCTTTTCTCACCTTAGCAAATATTTTTTGACTTTTGAAAACAGTCTCAGAAATACACCAAATTGTCTTCAGCAGAAGAAAAAGGATGCACTCCAAAGGCTGCAGCTATTGAAAGCACAGAAATACAGATATTCTTTTCACATATCTCTCATATTAGCCAATCATACCTCTTCCCTCACTTTTTTCAAATCAAAACCCTTCCCCCCTCTGCCCTGTCTGCCTTGTTTCCATAGCAACCACCTCCTGGAAGACCTCTCATGTTTCCAAATTCACAAAACAATGTTTCAATTGAACTCTGAACTCTCAGTGCACCTGCGTATCCAGTGCAATCTTTCATTAATTGTTTCTTCCTTGACCATTCAAATTACATCTTTCAAAGAACACATCCATGCACCCTAACTTTCTGTTTTCAGAAATGGAAATGCACCAATCACTGCTAATGAATCATTAGCATAGTAAAACCACAGTTTTTTTTCTTTAGAAACTCCTACTGTTTCAACTGCCCTTTCATTACCACACTTCATCTGACTGCAGAACAACCTTCTTCCACCATGTTTAACGTCTGGATTGTTGGACATAGTTACATCCACTGGGCTCAAAGGTATGCTGAGAGCAGAAATTTACACAACCTCAATTTACAAGATGTGGAAATTAACTGGTTGGGCCAAAGAGGATTAAAATGTCACCAATTGATTCCATTGGTGAAAACCTTTATGCATTTGCCAAAACCTGACCTGTTAATAGTGCACTGTGGAGGTAATGATTTGGGCACTTTGACAGGGGTAGGTCTGGAAATGCTTTTAAAGGACACCTTGGAGCAATTAATGGCACTTTTTCCTCAAACTGCCTTGGTATATTCCAATATATGCCAAAGACAGAAATGGAGGTGGTCCAACCAATTTTGTCCACAAATTGAGAAAGCGAGGAAGCATGTAAACAAATCTGTTTCAGCTTACATGAGAGACCATGGAATGGGCTCTCTGTACAACAACAACTTGCGTTACTACATGCAAGATATCTACAGAGGAGATGGAGTTCACTTCTCAGATGAGGGCAACAGAATTTTCATTCTGAATTTAAGACTGTGCATTGGTACCTACTTATAAGTACCTAAATGTACCATAAACCCAAAAGCTCTTCTCAGAGCTACCCTACATCTGATCACTCACAATTATTATTTTTCTCTAACTTTTTTCACTAATTTTCCACAAAATTCGCTCCCCTGAGCGCTACCCGGTTCGCTAACCGAAAGCTAGCCTCGCGGAATTTTTAAAAAAAAATTTTTTTTTCCCGCATATATAAGCCTCCTCAGCCACGCTCAGAAAACCTAGGGGGTCAAGATAAGTCTACCATGACCCCTTCTACCCATTCTAAACATTATTTGCCCTCCATCTTGTATCTTAATGCGAACGAAACACAAAATGGTGGACTCCCGTGACGCTTAAGGTTCGCTAACCGGGCAGCTTCCCGGAAAGCGGTCCTAAAAAAAGGCGGGAAAGTAATTTACAGAAAAACGACTAGAGACACTCACACCAAATATAGATTAGCTCATACTACATAACAATCCCTTCCATTCTCACAAATTTCATTGAAATTCCATTTAGCCATTTAGCCTGTAGACCTCTCCAAGTACCGTGAGGTAAATTACTTCACAAAACACATCTGAATTGTTGGAATTGACAACCAATGAAAATGTTACTTTCATTTTCTACTTTTATTACCTGACATTTGATTGGTTATATACCTGTATATATATAAAGGGAGAGAAGGAAACACAGCCATTTTGACTACTACTTCTTGTTGTACCTCCTATTTCAAAAGCTTCAAAAAACTTCAACTTCTTTGTGAAGGTAAGTTATAATTTAATATATTGTGCACTATGACTTAATATAGTAGACTTTTTCTGCTAGATATACACTATCCCTCTGTAGTAGTAATGTATTTAGATAGACTTCTCTGTTATAGTTATCAATGGAGTAAGGCTTGTCTTGGTTAAATCACATACACTTTTTTATAGTCCTATTTCCACTCTCATACTATACACTGCCAAAAGATAAATTCACTGATAAAAACTGCCTATCTAAAATTAATCCCAACAGTGCCCTATCTCTACTAATATATATTTTCTTATTCAAAATTTCAGGCAAAATGGAAGGCGAACAACAAGTTTCATTTTCGATTGAACTGAAGGAGAACAGCCAAGACAAACTTGATGACTTTATGGATGACAGTAGAGACCACGAACTTCTACAATGTGTTGAAGCAGTAGACAACTTGCTTCAAAATGAAAAACAATTACACCCTATAATAAATTATGACATTTCTGACAATGAAATGTTAGAAAATTTAATAAAGTATGAAACACAATCATAATAAAAAAAATAAATAAACAAAGAAAACAAAAAAAAACAAGAAAAACAACAAACAATTAACATACAGTATTAGAAAAGTCTTTCATTCTTTTATCCATAAAGTTCGCTGCCCAGAAAGCTATCCGGTTCGCGAACTTGGCGCTTACCACGCAAAAAAAAATTTTTTTTTTTTGGACCCTCTAGGCCCTTTTAAAACCTCCACATAAAACCTAGGGGGTCAACGAGGATCTACTATGCCCCCTTATGGTAATTTCCCCCTTTGTTTTGGCCTCCTCTTGTCTCTCGATCCTACCGAGAGACAAGATGGCGGCCGCTCCGGACTGTTTAGAATGTTGACAGACACCGGAGGGCCAATCAGCTTCTCATCGCAAAGTTCCGTTACGCGAAAGGTTCGCTAACCGGATAGCTGCCCGGAGCGCTGTTACAGATATATATCTTGATTTAAACGTTAATTTCTCAAAATCCATTGAAGCACATATATTGAGACCTAGCAAAGGCACATCGGGCTAACAGTCCCTACAATTTTGCCAAATTTCGTGAAAATCCATTCAGCCGTTCGGGCTAAAAGTGAGTCCAACCGCCCTATGGAAAATAACATGGGAAAAACGCGTTTTGGGACCCCCCTTTTTTCTCGGCCCCCCCTTGACGAACCCCCCCCAAATTTCCAGGAGCTGCTCAGAAACAAAATGTGCCATTTTCCTGAAAATTTCAGCCAATTCCGTCCACAAACGCCAAAGTTATTAGGCATAGAATTTTCAAAAGTCCCATAGAGAAAAAATCCTAACTATATATACCTACTGGCGACCGCCAGTAGGTAATATATGTATATATATATATATATATATATATATATATATATATATATATATATATATATATATATACAAATAGAATCATAAAACAATACAATAAAACACTGTAATAAAAAATAATATTAAAGTAAAAGTTACAGTTAAAAAATATATTCTTACTCTCGATATTTTGGTCTGTGACATTTTTGTATTCATGAAATTTTGCAAAGGTCTCCAATATCGACCAACTGTTTAGACTACAGTTGGTCAATTGGAAGACAGGATCCTTGGGGGCTGGTAGTTTGTACTTGATCTTTGTGGACCTTTGGTCCGCATTTAACCTGGTCCAGAGGGATAAGCTTTGGGCAATACTACTAGAGATGGGTGCCCCCCTACCTGTGCTATCTATTTAAACGTATGCACCAAGGTACATATGCAAGTGTGAGGTACGGGAGGAATGGGGAGTTGTCGGCTCCGTTCCCGGTGGAAAAGGGAGTGAGGCAGGTGTGCGTGTTGGCCCCACGCTCTTCTCCCTCTTCCTCAATGGGTTGATTGAACATTCACTGGGAGCGAGAGACCTAGACTCTCCAAGCTTAGCAGGTCGCAAGATACCTGCTCTAATGTTTGCTGATGATACCCTTTTACTATCAAAATCATCTATGGGCATACAGCGAACATTAGAGGCATTTTGCTCATTCTGTAGATTGAGGAACTTGGAGATTAACCTCTCCAAAACCAAGTTCATGGTTTATAATTCCAATCTATCCAATTGTCCTCGTCCCCACTTGGAGGGAACGGTGTTGGATCGAGTGTCTACCTTCGACGATTTGGGGTTACACTAAACGATAGAATGGATTGGGGGTCTCATATGGCTATGGCTAACCTGAAGCTAGCTCAATCATCTGGCGGTATCCTAAAGGTCTTTAATGAGACCTCTCTTAAACTGTTGGGTCCGCCTGTGGAAATCTATAAAGCCCAGGTGAGAGGGGGTGCGCTATATGGTGCAGACATAAGGGGTCATGTCGGCGATGCCCCTCTATCCCTTACTGAGAATAGTTTTAACAGGCGTCTTCTTAGACTTCCCCCGAGTACCCCCCTACGGTTGAACCTAGGTTTGGTACCTATACAGGAGATTGTTTCAAATCGTCCCCTGCTGTACTGGAGACAACTTTGGTCCACCCCCGAGCTCTCAAGCTATAGGGAAGACCTAAAGGATCTTCTGTCCAGAGGGAGTGTGGGGAAAATCCTCTGGCTAAACCACATTAAGCACCTCTGCCAGGTTCTTGGTATGGGGGACTTGTGGTCTTCCCCTGAGGAGACCTGCGTCTTGATTACCAAGAAATCATTGAGCTTGGTACTCATGCGTTACCGAATGGAACTCATATTAACAAACTCCTCTATGGGTAGGTTGACCAACACCTTTCTGGATATCAAGGCCCATCACTATTTTGAGAAATTCTTGGATGATATTCAGCCCCCTCTGGCTAAGAAACTATACATTCAGTTTAAACATGGTTCATTGGCTCTCAGGGCTGTAACACACAAGTGGTCAAATGATCCACGAACAGCGAGTTCTTGCCCAGGGTGTGAGGGCAGCAGAGAGACAGATCTGCACGTTCTGCTCTTCTGCCCCTCCTATTCTAAGGCAAGAGCCAAATGGATCATCCAACTTTGCAAGTCCAGGGGTCTTAGGGACTACAGGGAGGTATTTAGAATTCTCAAATATGACACCACCCCCCTGACAGTGTTCGCAACTGCTAGATTCCTCCTGTCCATGTGGTACTCAAGGTGCGCAAAATTAAAAATCGAAAGCTCTCAAACTATAGCTCCGTAGTAGCATAAACATTGTAATATATGAGGTTTTCTACAAATAAAATGCCTAGGGAATGTCCATTGTGAGTGCCATTTTAAATTATGTATATCTTTCTTATATTTGTATTTTCACAACCCTTTTAACCACTTCATGAATATAGTATGTTTTAGGACTGCAATGTATTATTGCTTAAATGTCTCCATTTTTATCTGTAAATGTGTATATATGTCTTTTTATGGTTTTTAACCGATAATAAAAGCTTTTTGACTGACTGACTGATATTTTGTCCACAATCAAATGGTTGCACAATATTTCTAGGTCAATATTTCAGTGG